>NC_057806.1:507038397-507069800 GCF_018294505.1 Triticum aestivum | reverse complement strand
CAGTCGGCAGGTGGCAATAGTTGAAGACCAGCAGCCGGAAGGGCAGCCTCCCCCCAAATGTTAGAAGGGAGGTAAGTCCAACTGGCAGCCAGCTTTCTCGTATGAGCATACCCTGGATTGACCCTGCAAATTCCACAGTGGCGCAAAGCCGTCCATCCACACCACCCAGAAGTGCCACTGGCTCACCAGGATAGCCAAGGGAGACGGCATTTTGCCTCCCCCACCTGCGGGGCAGCCGCCTCCTCTACCCCAGCAGCCGGCGGTCAGACCAGTCGGCGCAGTACAAGATGAGTACCCAGAAGAGCAGGGATCGTACGTCGTGTTCACCAGTGTGGCCGACGATCAACGCAGCAGGCGGCTGCAGCAGCAGGAGGTGAATGCAGTAGCTTCTGACACATCGGAGTTCATGCATTGGTCTGAGAAGCCCATCAGCTGGAGCAGAGCTGATCACCCGGAAGTAATGCCCAAACCCGGCTCCTACGCCTTGGTTTTGGACGCCAGCTTTGCCACGGACAAGCGAGCTCCTCGTTTCTCCAGAGTCCTGATAGACGGCGGCAGCAGCATTAACATCCTGTACAAGGATAATATGGAGAAGTTAGGGATTAGGCAGAGGCAACAATAGTCCAGCCGGACGGTGCTCCACGGCATAGTTCCTGGCCTTTCCTGCTCTCCAATCGGCAAGATCTTGATCGACGTCCTCTTCGGAGACAAGGATCATTTCCGCCGAGAGTCAATTTTGTTTGAGGTGGTGGACCTAGAGAGCCCATACCATGCGCTGCTTGGCCGGCCGACCCTGGCCAGGTTCATGGCCGTCCCCCACTATGCCTACCTGAAGATGAAGATGCCGAGTTCCAAAGGGATTCTGACCATAAATGGCGACTACAAGAAGTCGTCCGCCTGCGCATCAGAGGGCAGTCGGCTGGCCGAGTCCCTCATGATCGCAGCTGAGAAGCGGGTGCTTGACCGGGTTGTGGCGATGGCTGGCAAACAGCCAGAGATGTCGCCCGATCCCAGGGAGCCGGAAGCTGAGGGCTCGTTCAAGCCGACCAAGTAAAAAAAGAAGATACCTTTGGACCCAGAGCACCCAGAGAGGTACGCTGTCGTAGGCACCCACCTCGACAGCAAATAGGAAGGTGAGCTCGTCGATTTCCTCCGTGGGAATCGAGATATCTTTGCATGGTCCCCCAAGGACATGCCAGGCATCCCGACGGAATTCGTTGAGCACAAATTACACGTCCGATCTGATGCCAAGCCAGTCAGACAGCCTTTGCGCCGCTTGTCGGAAGAGAAGAAGAGTTGTTGGAGAAGAGATAGCCCGGCTGCTTGCGGCCGGCTTCATCATGGAAGTATTCTTTCAGAATGGCTAGCCAACCCGGTCCTGATACTGAAGAAGAACAAGCAATGGAGAATGTGTATTGACTACACAAGCCTCAACAAAGCATGCCCCAAGGACCCATTCGCCTTGCCAAGGATCGACCAAGTAATAGACTCCACAGCCGGATGTGAGCTGTTGAGTTTCTTAGATGCATATTCAGGGTATCACCAGATCAAGTTAAACCCAGCCAACAGGCTGAAGACTGCTTTCATCATGCCGTTTGGGGCTTTCTTCTACCTAACTATGACGTTCGGCTTGAGGAACGCCGACGCCACCTTCCAACGATGCATGCAGAAGTGCCTCCTCAAGCAGCTAGGCAGAAATGCTCCTGTCTATGTGCTATGGTGTGCATTTTGCTGCCAAGAAATTGAAGCCTTACTTCCAAGAACATCCAATCACTGTGGTCTGCACAGATCCTCTAGCCGAGATCATCAGCAACCGAGACGCTTCGGGACGAGTGGCCAAGTGGGCCATAGATTTGGCCCCCTACACCATCTACTACCAACCTCGCACTGCCATCAATTCACAAGCGCTGGCCGACTTCCTCGTCGACTGGGCCGAAACCAGTATCTACCGCCAGCGCCCGACTCCACCCATTGGTGAATGCATTTCGATGGCTCCAAGAAGCGCACCGGCTTGGGAGCCGGCATCGTCCTCACCTCTCCCAAGGGCGACAAGCTCAAGTATGTGCTGCAAATCCATTTGCCACCTCCAACAACATCGCCAAATACGAGGCACTCATTCACGGGCTCTGGCTAGCCAAAGAACTTGGCATTCGCTGGATCATGTGTTATGGTGACTCCGACTTGGTGGTTCAGCAGTCGTTAGGCGATTGGGACGCCAAGGATGCAAACATGGGGAGCTACCACTTCCTCGCACAACAACTCAGTGGATATTTTGAGGGATGCGAGTTTCTCCATGTACCAAGGAACGACAACGACCAAGCAGACGCCCTGGCGCGAATCGGCTCCACCCATCAGGCGATACCATCCGGCGTCGCCCTCCAGCGCCTCCTCAAGCCGTCAGTCAAGCCATCACTGGAGTCAGACTCCATCTTCATGTTGGCTCCTCCTGAAGTGGTCGGATCTGAGTCAAGAGCCCCCACAGACGACGCGAGTATTCTGGCAGGCGGCGCGGGGATCGTGGCAGTTGCACCCGGCCTGGGGATTGCGGAGCCCGGCCCGGACACTTCAGAGCCCGGCTCGGGGACTTCATCAACACAGCATGTGGCTGCCGACTCCAACCCGCCACCTCCCGGCCCAGCCACCCTCGTCCAAGTCGCAGTCTTGACTGTTGCAGAAATTGCAGCACCTTCATGGGCCCAGCCCATCCTCAAATTCCGAGTGAACAAAGAGCTGCCAATTGATGAGATCTCGGCTCGGCAAGTGCAATGCCGGGCGGCAGCATACACCATAGTCAACAGAGAGCTCGTAAGGTGCAGTATCACTGGTGTCTACCAGCACTGCGTGGAGCCAGAGCAAGGCCAAGCAATTCTCAAAGACATCCATCCTGGCGAATGTGGCCACCATGCGGCTTCGAGAGCACTCGTCATCAAAGCCTTCCGCCATGGTTTTTTCTGGGCGATTGCTCTTGAAGACGCCAAGACTTGGTCCAAAAATGCAAGGGGTGCCAGAAGTTCCGCTCCAAGCCTCATCAGCCGGCTTCTGCACTCAAGACTATTCCCATTTCCTGGCCCTTTGCTGTTTGGAGGCTAGACATGGTAGGACCATTCAAGACAGCACGAGGCGGTCTGACTCACTTACTTGTCGCAGTGGACAAGTTCACCAAGTGGATAGAAGCAAAACCAATCAAGAAGTTCAATGGTCCGACTACTGTAACCTTCATCTCCGACATCACAGTTCGGTACGGCATACCACACAACATCATCGCCGACAACGGCACAAACTTTGCCAAAGGTGCCTTGGCCCGTTTCTGCATGACGCAGGGCATCCGACTGGACTTAGCGTCCATTGCCCATCCGCAGTCCAACGGCCAGGTAGAGCGAGCAAATGGCCTAATCCTGTCCGGCATCAAGCCTCGGCTGGTCGAGCCTCTGGAGCGCTCGGCAAGCTGCTGGCTTGATCAGTTGCCAGCCGTCCTCTGGAGCCTGTGCACGACTCCAAACAAGTCAACTGGCTTCACGCCCTTCTTCCTCGTCTACGGGCCCGAAGCCGTCATCCCAACGGACATAGAGTTCGACTCCCCTCGAGTCACCATGTACACCAAAGAGGAAGCAGAAGAAGAACGTCAAGACGGTGTTGATCTGCTGGAAGAAACCCGGCTGTTGGCACTCAGCCGGTCCAACATCTACCAGTAGAGCCTACGCCAATACTACAATCGGAAGGTCAAGCCACGATCTTTCCAAGAAGGAGACCTTGTGCTTCGGCTGATTCAGCGAACAGTTGGCCAGCACAAGCTCTCAGCACCTTGGGAAGGCCCCTTCATCATCAGCGAAGTGCTGGGCAATGACTCCTACTACCTTATCGACGCTCAGAAGCCCCGAGCGCGCAAAAGGGACGACTCCGGCAAAGAGACGGAGCGGCCATGGAATGCAAATCTCCTTTGAAGATTTTACAGTTAATGCAAGTATGTATCACGCTACCTTTTGTATTAAAGTACGAAGACTTCAGGCCCCTCGAGAAGATCTCGGGGACTGCCTTCTTTTATCTATATGATAAAGAGTTATGCCTATGAGTATGTTATTATTTGTTATACCGCTTGGCACCGGGTTCGACTAGTCGGCCCGGGGACTTGCCGTCTTTAACTATGAAATGACTTCCTGCAGCCGGACAAGTACTGTGTGGCACTTAAGCCGTCTCCTGTTAGAAGCCGCAGATCACAGAGCGACTGTCTGGCGAGTAGGAGTAAGGTAGAGTGGGTGTCCATGTGAAAAATGGCTAAGGACTCAAAGCATGCACATAGCTTAAGCTGGCTTCCAGCCTTTTGCAACTGACTCTTGAGCAGCCGGCTCGCCGTTTTCAAAATTAAGTTGCTAAAAACTCTAAATGGCTAAGTACTTGCCTCCCAAAGAAGCCAAGTATTTGATCTAGCGGCAGTCCGCAGAGCGGCTGTCCAACTAGCAAAACGGCAACTAAGGGAAGGCGGCAAAGGAAAAAGCCAAAGAGCAATAAGCAAGAAGAGATAGAATACGGGTAAATATTTACATAAAAAGGCCCTTTGCCGAATCATCAAATAGGAGTTCAAGATACACGCAGTGGGTGGAATTGTGCAAAATAACAAGGTCATCGAGAATACTAAGCAGGTAAAACAATGATAAAGTGGCAGCTTAGGAAGCCGCGGATGGATTCGGAGCAGAGGGGTCGGCGGTGCCAGTTGCCGGGGCGGCCGGCTGGTTGGTCTCCGCCTGATCGCCTCTGGCGACAGTTGGCTTTGTTGGGCGCGGCTTGTTGCTAGAGGCGCGGTCGGGCTGGGGCTGGTCGTCTGCCTCGACCTCTGGTGCCTCCTCCTCGTCTCCTTCCTCATCCTCGCCTTCCTCTTTGCCACTGGAGTCGATCACCTCCGCCGAGTCCTCGTCGTCGTCCGAGTTCAGCCCGAACCACTCTGGCGGCGCCTCCTCGCCGTTCTCAGCCCGCTCTAGGATGAAGACGCTGGTGTCGGTGTACTCAGCGATCGACGCGGCATGCTTGACAAGATTGTCCTCCACCGTTGCCAGCTCCTCCTGAGCTTCCAGCCAGAACGTGGCTAACTGGGCTAAACCTAGCCCAGGATACCATGCCTTGGCGAATTCTACAGCCCGACGGGCTCCTGCCCGGGCTGAAGAACCCTTCCAGGCGTCAAGACGGCCGGCTGCCAGCTCCAACCAGTCGGCAGTCCGACTGGGGGTGCATGGCGCCTCCATGTCCGGCCACAGGGCGGCAATCGCCTGGGCGCCGACACGTTGAAGCCGGCGCAGCATCCGGTGGGCTGGCCGAAGGCAGGCCTCGATGCTAAGGACCTGCTCACCAGGAGTTCGGGGGGCGTTGGCGGCGACCTGTGCGCCATCCGCCCTCCGTGCTTCACAATCAGCCTCGATGGCTTGATTGGCGGCGTACGAATGGCCGGGGAAGAAGTCTGGTAAGGAAGAAGACAGAAGGAACAAGGTTAAACAATTTAAGGCCGACTCGACTAAGCAGTCGGCAGTCCCAGAAAAGGAAACGAGGGGAAGCTCACCATCGACAAGATCTTCGATTGCTTGGAAGCCGAGGACCAGCATCGCCTCTTTGTCGGTCCAGGAGGAGCGCTCGGACGCAAATTCGGCGAGAAGGGCGGTCTCCTTGTCCTCTGCCTCCCTCTGGGCCCTCTTGAGCAGCTACTTCTGCTCCGCCATCTGCGTAGCCAGCCGGTCGCGCTGCTCTGTCAGCCGGCCGCACTCCTCCTCCCTGATGCGCAACTGAGTTTTGACTTCGCCTAGCTGCTGCTGAAGGGCGGCATTGGCCTCTGAAAAAGGAGGGGGAGGGATGTCAGTCGTCAGCAAAAAAGAAAGGTCGTCGGGGAGATCTGGCCCGACTACTCAGCAGTCGGCCTGAATCTCGGGGACTACAACCATCAGGTGCGCCAGCGCGCCCCCATAGAAAAAAAGGAAGAATTACACCGGCTGTCCGACAAGTCGGCGGTCTGCTTGGCCAGCTCCTCGACGTTGGCATTGAAGGATCTCACACGAAGATTGTGGTAATCCTGCATCAAATTTCATAAAAAAATGTTGGTACCTGGAACTCGCCGATTAGAGTTCCGAGCCGCATGCTCAGCAACCAGCCAGAAACTCAGGGACTACACCCAGTGGGTGCGCTAGTGCGCCCCCACAAAGAAAAAACAAGGAAGCAAAGCAAAAGGAAGGATGCGTACTCGGATGGCCATTCGTGATGCCAGGTATGCCTTGGTGCACTCCTTGATGGCGTCTCCCTCAGCCCGGAGCTTAGCTTGGACGTCCAGGAGCGCCCGGTTCAACGGGCCCGTCCTGCCTCGCCGCACCCACCCGGTGGGCGCTACGCTCGACACCTTGGTGTCCGGGATCGAAGAACTTGCAACGCCGGTCTCCAGGGGACGCGGCGTTGAGACCGCCTTCGCGAGATGGCGGCGCGTCGGTGTACTGACCTCGAGGGCCAGGCCCGTTTCCGCCACGCCTCCGGTTGGCGGCACTGGCGGGTCCGGCGGTTGTCCGCCTAGCACGCCTCCGGAAGGTGGCGGTGGGGGCACAATGACTTCTGGCGTGGTGGTGACGTCAGCGTCCCTCTCCATGAGCGGGTTTTCGTCACTAGCTTCCCTAGTCTGCGCCGAGAACTCCGGTGGTGGTGGTGCGGAGTTCAAGGGGACAACAAACACCGCTGACTGGCGGCGTGCGGGTTCCTCTGTGCGCTTCTTCTCCGCATCGGCGGCCTCGGCCTCCGCCAGCTTCTCCAGAGCGGCGGCCTCCGCCTTGTCGGCTTCCGCCTTCTTCAGGCAGGCAGCTTCCCGTTCCTCACGCGCCTCCCGCGCGTTCCGCTCCGTCGCCTCCCGAAGGTCGGCGGCGGGGTCAATCCGCCGGGTAGTGGAGGAGGTCTCCGCCGACTTCACGACGGAGCCGGCGGCCGACTTCTCAAGAGAGAGAGGGGCCCTAAAGCCGGGAAACAAAATAAAGAAATTCCAGATAGACTCAATAAAAAAATATGAAGGTACGAAGGGAGGTGGCACTTACGCTGAAATAAGCTGCAGCGTCTTCGCCACCTTGCGGAAGCGGTTGGCCTTTGTGGCCGCCTCGTCCTGCTTGGTCGCCGCAGCTGAGCCCTTGGGCTTCTTCGGCCGGCTTCCACACAGAATCGTCCTAGCCCTACGCTTCTTGCCGCCGCCTTGAGCATCCGGCGGAGCGGACGAGCCCGCGCCCGGCTGGCCGGCTCCTGGCTGGTGGCGTGGGACAACCTCCTCGTCATCATCAGGCCAATCCTCAAGACTGGCCCAAAGTCTCAGGCCACCCACTGCGCCGCCTCCTCACTCGGCATCGTCCTCTAGGGCCGCCGCCCCCAAATTGGGATCGTCAACATCTCTCTCCGCCCGGTCAGGGAGGAATTCACGGTCCGGCCCCATGGTGCCGGCTGCTGGCTGGAGGGGGGGGGTTCTGACCAAAGCCGGCTGGTTAGATCGGACAAAACGGACTCGGCAACGAAGAAGTCAAAAAGAAAGATAAAAAGAAAACGACTCACCAGAGGCGGAGGGGTAGCACGTGAATACGGCTCCTTGCCGAACTGCCACTCTTCTCTGAGGTCGCAGCTCGCCAGATAATTCACCATATAGGCCACCTCCTCGTGAGGCATCTCCTTGGTGCACATCCGACTCGGGTCTCGGTGCCCGCTCATCTAGCAGATCATGTGGGGGTGTCTTTGAAGAGGGAGCACTCGGCGCGCCCCAAAGGCGGCCAGCAAATCCGGCCCGGTTAGGCCCTCCGACTGCATCAGCACTCGGAGTCGCGCAACGGCGCCGCCTCCTGCGGGCGTGAGCGTCCTGGCCAGATGCGACTAGTTGGGCTGCCTCCCCGCCGGCGGGCCAGCTACGTAGGCCGGCAGATTGACCCAATCACCCTCCGCGAAGACGTTCTTCATGTAGAAGTATGACCGCTGCCACATCTTCACCGACTTGATCATCTTGATGGAGGGAACCGGGTTGTCTGCCCCCGACCTCCGCATGGCCATGAACGCGCCGCACTGAGGAGGCACGCCCGCGGCTTGGGTGCCGAGCTTGGAGTAGAAGAACTCCCCCCAGAGCTCGATGGTGGGGAGAAGGCCGATGAAGCCTTCGCACAGGGCAACGAAGGAGGACAACAGCACCACCGTGTTGCGGTGAGGTGGTGCGGCTGGAGACCGTAGAATTCAAGGAAAGAGCGGAAGAAACTTCTCCCCGGTAGGCCAAGGCCGCGTAGGCAGTGCGAGCGGAAGACGACCCGCTCATCCTCCTGTGGCGCTGGCGAGATTTCCTCCATCGGCACAAGACGGACCCGCACGAGGTCCTCGCCGGGCAACCGACGCGTCTTGCGGAGGAAACCGACGTGGTCGTCGTGGACCTCCGAGCCATCCCAGGTTTTGGAGTGCTCTGTAGGGGGCGTGACGGTGGAGGAAGAACTCATCATGAGTAGACTGCCGCAGTGCTCGACGTAGCTTGAGGTGCGGTAGAGAGAGAGAAGAAGAAGAAGAAGCAATGAGGAGGTGGGACGCGCTTGCTCCGCCGCTCCCCCTCCTCCCCGTACTTATAGACTTATGGGCTGAGAAGCCGAGGGGGCGGTCGTGGGATCTACTGCGCCCACTACCCCACGCCCCCCATGTTTATTGCGCAAGGTTACTGCGCGCAGTAACTCCGCAGGAACCTCAACCGTCCACCCGGCCGCAGCGGATCCGCTCGCGTGCGTGGCGCGGTAGTGGCGGGCCCTGCCCGTAGGCATGTCCCGTCGCGCATGTGGGTGGGCAGACTGGCCCGGCCACTTGTTGCACATGACGGGCCCGAAACGGGTGGCGGCCAGGAAGCTTAGCCAGTACGCCACTCGAATCCCGCCGAGGCGTTCGAAAATCATGGACAAGTCAAATTGGGCGAGTCCGACTCCTACCAGTCGGCCCGTCAGAAGTCAAATGAGGTTTCACCTCAAGCACTCGGAGAAAGAAACTGCTGAGGCTCCTCGGCTGATCGTCCGCAGCGCCTCACCAGCTTCGGGGACTACTGTAGGAGTAATGGGCCACGGGTAGGCTAACCCGAGGCCCAGAACCTTTCAAGACATCGGGGCTGACTACGCCCATCAAGGCGCCAGGGTGAAGAGCCGGCTTCTGGAGGCCGGCTGAAGGAACGAGCCAACTTCCCGTATGCGGCCGAGTCCTAGAGGCGAGGTCAAGACGGGCCAACTCCCAACTGGCGGCTTCCAGAGAATCCAGCCACGGGGAGTCGGCCCACGACACCAACAAATCCCATGCCCTCATAAGGGGGATGGGACGGGGAGTGGCTACAGTAATCGCCCGCCAGGCGGCGGGGCCATAGCCACGACCCCATGACCAAGCCTGCGTCATTAGATGCACGGCTATAGTAATTAGCAGCCGGCAAGACCCGCAAGCGGCGGGTACGGCCTGTCGGCTCCATACCAGACCAGTCAGTCAGTTTACCATTGTACCCCTGGGGGTAGGCCTATATAAACCCCCCAGGGAACCCATGCAAAGGGTTCCAATTCATTAGAACTAGACCAGACCTTAGAGAAGGGAGGGAGCTATCCTAGCCTCCTCTTGTCCACAGATATAGCTCGAGGAGCACCTTTGTAATCACTTTTGCCTTAGTGATCATGCGGAGACCCCGCAGAGCAGGAGTAGGGGTGTTATCTCCTAGGAGAGCCCCGAACCTGGGTAAAGTACGGCGACGTTCGTGTCTATGCCTCATCCCGTTTCGAGGCACCGACGATGTTCTACTCGCCCCCACCATGATAAGCCATCATTTGGCATATGTCGCACCCAACTCCCGACATGGATCCTTTCTAGAGGATTTTCTCTGGAAAGAAGTGGGTGGGAGGAAAGTAGAACTTCATGAGGTAACTGTACATGCTCCCTTATTGGAAAGTAGTTCATCACAGAAATCAGTTCCTGTGACTCCTACACCAATTAGTGAGGAAGCTAATGATGAAGATCATATAACTTCAGATCAAGTTACTACCGAACCTCGTAGGTCAACCAGAGTAAGATCCGCACTAGAGTGGTACGGTAATCCTGTTCTGGAGGTCATGTTACTTGACCATGACGAACCTACAAACTACGAGGAAGCGATGATGGGCCTAGATTCCACAAAATGGCTTGAGGCCATGAAATCTGAGATGGGATCCATGTATGAGAACAAAGTGTGGACTTTGGTTGACTTGCCCGATGATCGGCAAGCCATGGAGAATAAATGGATCTTCTAGAAGAAGACTGACGCTGACGGTAATGTTACTGTCTACAAAGCTCGACATGTTGCCAAAGGTTTTCGACAAGTTCAAGGAGTTGACTACGATGAGACCTTCTTACCCATACCGATGCTTAAGTCCGTCTGAATCATGTTAGCAATTGCCGCATTTTATGATTATGAAATTTGGCAAATGGATGTCAATACTACATTCCTGAATGGATTTCTAGAAGAAGAGTTGTATATGATGCAACCTGAAGGTTTTATCGATCCAAAGGGTACTAACAAAGTGTGCAAGCTCCAGCGATCCTTCTATGGACTGGTGCAAGCATCTCGGAGTTGGAATAAACGTTTTGATAGTGTGATCAAAGCATATGGTTTTATACAGACTTTTGGAGAAGCCTGTATTTACAAGAAAGTGAGTGGTAGCTCTGTAGTATATCTAATATTATATGTTGATGACATATTGCTGATTGGAAATGATATAGAATTTCTGGATAGCGTAATAGGATACTTGAATAAGAGTTTTTTAAGGAAAGTGCTTGGTGAAGCTGCTTATATATTGGGCATCAAGATCTATAGAGATAGATCAAGACGCTTAATTGGACTTTCGCAAAGCACATACCTTGATAAAGTTTTAAAGAAGTTCAAAATGGATCAAGCAAAGAAAGGGTTCTTGCCTGTGTAACAAGGTGTGAAGTTGAGTCAGACTCAATGCCAGACCACTCCAGAAGGTAGAGAGAAAATGAAAGATGTTCCGTATGCTTCAGCCATAGGCTCTATCATGTACGCAATGCTATGTACTAGACCTGATGTGTGCCTTGCTATTAGTTTAGCAGGGAGGTACCAAAGTAATCCTGGAGTGGATCACTCAACAATGGTCAAGAACATCCTAAAATACCTAAAAAGGACTAAGTATATGTTTCTCGTTTATGGAGGTGACAAAGAGCTCACCGTAAATGGTTACGTGGATGCAAGCTTTGATACTGATTCTGATGACTCTAAGTCACAAACCTGATACGTGTTTTTATTGAACGGTGGAGCTGTCAGTTGGTGCAGTTCTAAACAAAACATCATGGCGGGATCTACGTGTGAAGCGGAGTACATAGCTGCTTCAGAAGCAGCAAATGAAGGACTTCATATCCGATCTAGGTGTCATACCTAGTGCATCGGGTCCAATGAAAATCTTATGTGACAATACTGGTGCAATTGCCTTGGCAAAGGAATCCAGATTTCACAAAACAGCCAAGCACATCAAGAGACACTTCAATTCCATCCGTGATCAAGTCAAGGAGGGAGACATAGATATTTGCAAGATACATACGGATCTGAATGTTGCAGACCCGTTGACTAAGCCTCTCTCACAAGAAAAACATGATCAACACCAAGACTCTATGGGTGTTAGAATCATTACAGTTTAATCTAGATTATTGACTCTAGTGCAAGTGGGAGACTGAACGAAATATGCCCTAGAGGCAATAATAAAGTTGTTATTTATATTTCCTTATATCATGATAAATGTTTATTATTCATGCTAGAATTGTATTAACCGGACACTTAGTACATGTGTGAATACATAGACAAATAGAGTGTCACTAGTTTGCCTCTACTTGAAAAGCTCATTGAATCAATGATGGTTATGTTTCCTAACCATAGCATGAGTTGTCATTTGATTAATGGGATCACATCATTAGAGAATGATGTGATTGACTTGACCCATCCGTTAGCTTAGCACGATGATTGCTTAGTTTGTTGCTATTACTTTCTTCATGACTTATACATGTTCCTATGACTATGAGATTATGCAACTCCCGAGTACCGAAGGAACACTTTGTGTGCTACCAAATATCACAACCTAACTGGGTGATTATAAAGGTGCTCTACAGGTGTCTCCGATGGTACTTGTTGAGTTGGCATAGATGGAGATAAAGGTGTTCTACATTGTCACAGAGGTATCTCTGGGCCCTCTCGGTAATGCACATCATTATAAGCCTTGCAAGCATTGTGACTAATGAGTTAGTTGCAGAATGATGCATTATGGAACGAGTAAAGAGGCTTGCCGGTAATGAGATTGAACTAGGTATAAGGATACCGACGATCGAATCTCGGGCAAGTAACATACCGATTGTCGTGGAATTGTCACGACAGATGTCCTTATGTGAGGACTTAGTCGTGGAGCCATCATGTTGAGGTTAGCTTAAAGGGGTTAATCAGGACAAAGAACACGAGGAGTTTATACAGGTTCGGCCCCTCACAATGAAGGTAAAAGCCTAGTCCAGTTTGAGGTTGGTATTGCTAGGGTTTTGATGAGCAGGGAGCGAATACGCATGACCCGGCTCTCGATCTGTTGTTTCTTGCCCTAAGGCGCCACTACGTCGTCCCCTTATGTACATGGGTTGATGCCCTATGGTCCTCAGAGTCCCGGCCGGCTTATACAACGTATCCGGCTCGGTGACCTTTCACATATGCCTTACAATACACGTTTACATACATGGTGGTTTATACTCATGGGCCTTAAGACGCCTTCAGGTCTGGGCCCTCTACTAAGCCTATCTATGAATCGCCATGTGACATTGGGCTTCATTGTGTTTAGTTTACATAGGGATGACCCGGCCCCTCCTGGGCGGGTCATACATAATAGTTATATCCCCAACATTAGGCCCCAGGTTGATTTGGACTTGTTCATGTCAACCTTCAAGACTTAGAAAAATCCTTCCATGTCTGCTGTAAAAAAAATTGTAACCCGCCATGACGTCATCTCCAGAAATTTCAGAAACCCGCCACGACATCATCTTTAATGGATCTTTATCTTAATGTCTTCCAAAAAATTGAGGCGCCCAATTAGCTGGATAACCATCAATTGGCCTCCTCGTCTTTTGCGCCTGCCTGTTTCCTGTCTCCTTATAAATAGGACCAGAAAGCCATCTTCCATTCTTCTCCTTCTCCTTCCTTCCTCACAACGCACCATCCCGCACAAACCCTGCCGCAGTCGACCTCCTTCCTTGTCCTCGACTCCGGCTATTGCATCGCCCTGAGTAGACTAGAGAACTGCGGCGCTTCTCCACTGTTCTTACAGCTCCAGTAAACCTTCCTTTGTTCATCATCATCCTTCTTTTAGTTAGTTTACATCCATGTATTAGATCCAAAACATATGGGAATCTTGCGTGGTCGCAGTTTTAGCACTTGTTTTAATACTAGATCATATCCCCATCGTGATGGATTTCCTCTAGGGCTTCTTTATTTTTCCACTACCAGCTTTTGTAAATGAATTTATCCCTTTTTTCTAAATAGCGGTAGATCCAAATTTGTAACCTCCACCTGCGGAACTTGTTTGTCTCAGTACTTAGCCAATGTTGCTTCCATCAAATCTTTGACCATCTTAGTCATGGCGGCTTACCCTGCCGACTTATCTTTTCTTCATATATCATTAGCCCTTGCTTAAGCCGTCATTTTAAACATGCACTCTAATTGTTAACTTGTAATCCCATCAACTGATTTGAACCGACCAATTATTTTCTTTTTAGACTGTTCTTTCACCATGCCGCCGAAGACAATGACAACTTGCAACTGGATTACTTCCAGTCACCGAGAGTACTTTGAAAGACTTTGTCACTGTGGGATTCTTACCAGAGAAGAGTGCCATGCATTATCGTGTTCGTGACCTTGAAGAGAAACCTCAGCCAAAAGATGGGGAAATCATTCTTTTTACTAACCATATGTCCCGGGGCTTCTCACCGCCCGGCTCAAAATTCTTCAGGGATGTTCTACACTTTTTCAAACTCCATCCGCAAGATATTGGACCCAATTCCGTACCTAATATCTGAACTTCCAAGTTTTTTGCGAAGTTTACCTTCAAGAAGAACCTTCCTTTGAAATCTTTAGGGAATACTTCTACCTGAACCGCCAGAACGAGTACGCCAATGGTCCCAGCTTGGAACATGGCGGGATTTCAATTCAAGGTAGACGAGATGTCGTCTTCCCTCTAGTAGTCCTGCCAAGCCATCCCAAGGACTAGAATCAGACATGGTTCTATTACAAAGATACCTCACCGTCTGATGAAAATCCGATGCGGGTTATCGAGCATATCGTCTTGAAGCAAAGCACCCACTTCCTAATAAACTCACCTCTGTTGAACGCAAGAAACTTGTCCCAAAATTAGAAAACTCCAAGCCTTGTTAGGAAATGGCTTGACCAAAGTTGACTTGATCCGCTGCTGGTTCACATGGCGGATTATACCTTTAAGCCGTTGATCTGGCTTGATATGTTCATACACCGGAGGAAATAATGATCCTTTACGTCATAGCTCTGTGTGTTTGACTGAAGAGGCTATTGTTGAAATGGCAACCACTCTTGTCAATAGCAAGTATGAAGACTGCAACATAGTAGGGTTGAACCCTTTCTGCAAGCTTAACCCGGCACCAGAGGTAAATCTTCTTGACTTCTTTTTCCTCAGCAGTTAAGTATTTGCGTGAATTTCAACATGTTATCTTTCCACAGGCCAAATCTGACTTTTGGAAAGCAAAATATGACCATGAGGCTGCCAAATAAGCTAGAGCTGTTGCGATAGCCGCCAAGAAGACCGTCGGGAAATCTAAGAAGAAACAAAATGCCTCTGATTTACTCAACCTGGATGACATCTCTGAGTCAGAGGTAGCCCTTGACTCTCTGGGCCAGTTTTTTAACAATCTTATTGACACTGATTATTGCTAGGATGACACGGGGACCAGCCAGGCAGTCGAAGAAGAGGTAACTATTATTTACTTTGACTCGGAACCTTTACCAAGGCAGAAACTTCGGCGGGTAACCCGGAAAGTAAGGTTTTCACACCCCTTGGCTTATTTAGATCCTCATTTTCTTTTTAAACGACAGCAACATGAGAGCCGCCGGCAGACCCAGACCGATGGAGATGATGACTTACCCTCCAGCTTACCAACAACTCCGTGGAAACGCCAGAATGAGGTTCTTTTTGACCTTTATCCTTTGTATTTGTTCAATGAATTATCTTTATCACTCATTTTTTATTCTATCTTTGCAGGAAATTTCCCGTTCCTCTTCTGGCGATTCATCACAAACTCAATTGCTGGCCACCTCCCCCGGGTAAAGATAACTACCCTTCTTATATACCTTTATATATGTATCATTATACTGACTTGTCTAAATCCTTTTTTAGCGGCCGAGCAAAGCCCATGAAAGCAAAGGTGACAAAGCCGGCTGAGAATCCTTAAACCATTGAACCGGAGCAGCCAACCCTCGTACTAGAACATCCTGAAGAACCCGAGCAGTCAACTTTTGTGCCAAAATAGGCTGAACAGCCAGAGGACCCTGCCTTCAATGTTCAACCGGATTTATCTGAACCATCAGCAGAGGAAAATGCAATTGTTCCATCAAGTATTCAGCCGTTAAGCTCACCTAACCTGCCGGAGAAGCATGATGCACTACAAAAAAATACACTTCCGTTCTATCATGCATGTACATCCATGACAATTTTAAGACAGAATCAAGATAGTCATAACTGTGTAGTCGTAGAAGTGTTCCATGACATTACCAAAATTATCGTCACGGAAGTGTCCACTTCCATGATGATAAATCCCGTGTCACAGAAGTGTTTTCGTCAAGGGTGACAGACACATGGCATCCATCGTAACGGAACACCGTTAAGCTATCGGGTTGGGTTTTGGATCCGATAACCCGTTAACAGCCCCGACCAATGGGGATTTTCCACGTGTAAAATCATCATTGGCTGGAGGAAACACGTGTCGGCTCATCGTTGGGACAGATGTCATCCACTCATTGGACAGAAGGCGCCTATGATACATCAACACATGGCATGGACCAACAGAGGCCCATTCCTGTGAAAAGGCCAACTCGTTTGAGTTGGTCAAAAGGTGGCGGGCCGGCCCATGTAAAGCCTGTTAATGGCCTATTCGCATATAGCCCATTTACAGCCCATTAACCCAAGGCCCATTACGCCCTATCCGAATTAGGCACAGTAGCGTCATCTGGGCCACCCAATATGATTCCAGCCCGTTCCACTTCTGGCCCGTGTATGCCCATGACGTCTTTCGACCCATATGAGGCCCTATGTAACTCTTGGCCTATTAACGACCCGTGGTGAAACTGGCCCGTAATGAATAGTGTATGACTTTCACCCATTAACGGCCCATGGTGAAACTGGCCCGTAATGAACAGTGTATCACTTTATACCCATTAACGGCCCGTTATTCCGTTGGGCCGTTTCCAGCCCATGTTATCTTTCGGCCTTCTCATTTCCAGCATTCGTTTACTTATGGCCCGTTACTGTCATTTTCTGCTTGTGGGCCAAATTCAGCCCGTGGTTACAGTCGGTCCGTTTGTGGTCCGTTAATACGTTGGTCCGTTTTCATAGCGTCATCAAATACGGGCTATTAACGATGGCCTGTTATGGTGGGCCCATGAACGGACGATTCCAACTTTAGCCCGTTTACGACCATAATGCGGTCTGTTTGGCCCATGTTTGGCCTATCGATCATACGGCCCATATAAAGCCTATTGATGATACGGACCGCACAAGGCCCATTGTTTCTACGGCCCGTAGAAGGCCCATTGTTTCTACGGCCCGTAGGAGGCCCAGTGTCACTACAGTAAATATTAGCCCATGGTTATTGTGGCCTAGTTTAAAAAAGTAGGTTATTGCAGCCACTAGCTAACCGCGGAAAAAGAACTGCAATGACTACAAGCAAACAAATAAACAAGACAACAAGGAAATAAATAAGCAAGCAACTAACGCTAGGCTATCACGACTATTATACATATTACATCCACTGGGCATCAAAGTTCGCCACCGGTGCAAATATAGGGAACAAAGCAGCATATCATATACACTGGTTGTCAAAGTTGGCGACCAGCGCAAATAAACGCCGCAGCAAAACAAATCTAGAAATGAAACCACTTCAGAAGATCTCAAGAAACAATATCCTGGGTACCCATAATGCTGGCAATATGCTTAGCAAGCTTATTAACTTTCTCTTGTTTGGCGCTTAAATACTCTAGCGCTTGTTGTTGCACCAGAAAATATGCATCTGAATTCTGCAGGGACTTCCTCAGTCCTTCAACTTCTTGTCGCAGCACATCTGATCGATGTCTTTCAACTTGAAGTTGAGACTCAAGAAGGCGAACTGATTCAGGTAGTGAGTTCGAAGAGCTTGTGCCAGCAGTAGTGCCCAGTAACTCGAACACTACATCAAGACAGGACTTTTGGGTTCCCTCACTATCGTCAAGATAGTTTTTATCAGCTTTCTTGGAGACCAACAGGGATATCTCACTATCTTGAACCTTATCTGCATTACTTCCTTTACCATTGGATAATGTGGTACTGTTCTCCAATATTTTGTCCGCATTCTAAAAGAGAAACAAGCAGACACATCACATGTTTACCATGTTGTATATGAAACTCATTTTGGTAAATGTGTTCAGTAGTAAAGTGGACAGGACAACATCATGAAACAAACATATATCTATGTACCATGGTCACTTTATGGTCTATATCATTCTAGTTTTTGTTGCCAAATCAAGATAGAGACACATTCAAATAATATTTGTTCAAGACAAAGCAGAATAGACAGAATATAAGTGTGGGTAACTATAGAGCAATAACAACACTTGTAATGTGCATGACATGAGAACACAACTGTTTATTCAATTTAAACCGAAATCAACATAGAGTAGGTTACAACAGCAAACCAGTTAAAGAAACAGGTTTAAAACATACCTATTGCGCCATTGGAGTTTCAATTCCATCCTTCAAATTTTAAAATAGTTGGTATGAGTAAATACAGTAATGCAAGAGCAAAGGAGTATGAACCATAGCTACAGAACCTGACCTGAGAACAAATCTTCTTCTCCTTTAAGCGTTGAGTTGGGATTCGGAGTGGTGGTCCTCGTGCTTTGGGCACTGCAGTTCCCTTACTAACTGCTCGTGTTTGGGTGCTCTGGGCTGGAGACGGTGCTGTGTCAACTGGAACTGAGTTACTATCTGTCGGGGTTGGGGTTAGAAGGGGTGTAGCTGGTGTCGGTGTCAAAACCGGCGGATCTCGGGTAGGGGGTCCCGAACTGTGCGTCTAAGGCAGATGGTAACAAGAGGCAGGGGACATGATGTTTTACCCAGGTTCGGGCCCTCTTGATGGAGGTAAAACCCTATGTCCTGCTTGATTCATTCTTGATGATATGTGTATTACAAGAGTTGATCTACCACGAGATCGGAGAGGCTAAACCCTAGAAGCTAGCCTATGGTATGATTGTCTGTTGTCCTACGGACTAAAACCCTCCGGTTTATATAGACACCGGAGGGGGTTAGGGTTACACAAGGTCGGTTACAAAGGACGAGATATCCACATTCGTACTGCCTAGCTTGCCTTCCACGCCGAGTAGAGTCCCATCCGGACACGAGACGAAGTCTTCAATCTTGTATCTTCATAGTCCAATAGTCCGGCTGTCCGGAGACCCCCTAATCCAGGACTCCCTCAGTAGCCCCTGAACTTGGCTTCAATGACGATGAGTCCGGCGCGCAGTGTTGTCTTCGGCATTGCAAGGCAGGTTCCTCCTTCAGATACACCACAGAAGAGTTTGAATGAAAGGATAGTGTCCGACCCTGCAAAATAAGTTCCACATACCACCGTAGAGAGAATAATATTTCCACAAATCTAATCTGCTCACATGTTTTGGCAACATGACATCGTGCCATGGCTCGGCAATTATTCGAATCATTTTTCTTTAACCAGCCCCGCACATAACGCGAGGCAGTTTCTTGACACGTCTTGTTAAAGCAGAGATTGTGTCCCCCTTATTATGGGATTTTCATCAATACGGGCGTGGGTAACCCAACCGCGCCATTGATTACGACGCTTGGGGGGTAAGCAAGTTTCACCAGGCTAGTGGGGGCGCATAGTTTCGTCTGCCCTTATAAAGGGATAAGGTTTTACCTTTTTCTACCCACGCATTCTTCCTCCTTGCTCATCCATTCTCGCGCACTCGAGATCCAACGCCCAAGTCCACATCCTTCTCCTCAACCTTCTCCAAACATATACGGAGTGGGAGGCAAGTGGATGGCTTCCTCCGTCACGGAGGGACACATCAAAAAGCTGTGCGGAGCCGGATACTTAGCCGCGAATATCGCGCATCGGCTGCCCGCTGCGGGGCAGATTGTCCCTACCCCAGAACCTCACGGGAGGGTAGTCTTCCTACACCACTTCCTCCGCGGACTGGGTTTCCCCTTCATCCATTCGTCAGCGGTCTCATGTTCTACTACGGGCTGGACTTTCATGATCTGGCCCCGAACTTTGTCCTCAACATTTTGGCATTCATCGTCGTGTGTGAGGCTTTCCTCCGCATCCGGCCTCACTTCGGCCTGTGGCTGAAGACCTTCAATATCAAGCCGAAGGTGGTGGGAGGCCAACAAGCAGAATGCGCAGAGCCATGGTGCACAAGATGCCCAATGTTATATGGCTTGAAGGCTCCTTCGTGGAGACCATAAAGGGGTGTCAATCGGTGTGGTTCTACATCACCGAGCCGTGCGACACCAATTGGGTGTCGGCCCCCGAGTTTTGATCTGGAATCCCCATGCGGCTCACCTCCTGGAGAGAGAAGGGTCTGTCCTAGGGTTCATCGGTGGAGCTGGACAGACTCCAGAAATGTATCCGGAATATGGCAAGCAAGAAGCTCAAGCTTGTCAACATAGTCCAGGTCATGCTCATCCAATGGATCCTCCCGTGTCAACAACGGGATTTTAATTTATGGGAGTTCGACCCGGCCTGGCACCAGACTCTAAGCGAGCTCTTCGACACGACGCACAAGGACGTCTGGAGGGTGATATTCAAGGGCGCCGAAGTCCCTCCTTCTCTTACCGAGGATCGCGGGCTAAGCGCGAAGCGCCTAGTGCATTCGGTGAGTTCTATACATCCAATAGGATATTTATTTCCCCTAGCTTAACCATGTGCGGGGTCTGAGCTCCATGCCTTTGACAGGACTGGGTGGACACGTCGGGGCAGATTAACTGTCTGGCCCCTCTGCCCGAAGACACTGCGGACGCTCTCCTGATGGAGATGCTGACTCCGGCTCCTTACAAGGTGCCGGAGAAGACGAAGAAGGCCAAGGGAACCCAAAAGAGTTCCCGACACCAGGTGGTATCAGACTCATCATCGGATGACTCCGCGATGCACTCCTCCCTTGAAGACGAGGTGGAAGAGGAAGATGCTCCCCCTCTAGTTGGGGGAGACAAGAAAAGGAAGGCCGCCCCAACCGGGGGGGGGGGGGCGAAGGGTCCAAGAAGGGAAGGAATCTCCTTCCGGACTACTCCACCACCGCCGCCGAAGGTGAAGACGAGTGGCTGCTCAGGGCCAAGCCCCTGGCGAAGTTGTAAGTATTCGGATACCAGAGTAACTGATAGCGTACCTTTGTCACACTTCTCCTCCTAATGCCGAATTATGATTGTGCAGACTGCCCCGAGCCCGTATCGACGTATCCTCATCGGACGGCTCCCTGGGCTCGTCGGATATGGATAGAGATCCACTTCTGACCGCCAGCTCCCTTTGCCCTATGGACAATGCCGAGGTATTGTCTCAACAGGCATCGGGTCGAGGGGAGACAGTCCCGGAGGCGCCTCAAGGCGACCTTCCGGACTCCGGGAGCAGAGGGAGCAAGGCTCTCGAGGGCTTCGAGTTCGGCCCTCAGCCGAACACCGTGTCGGAACCTCCAATGGTTCTGGACTCAAGCAGGCGGCCTCCTTCCAGAAGGGGCAAGACGCCTGTGCCGGTGACCTCTGTCCATCCAGAGGAACCGGATAATCTGCTGGGAGCGCTTCCATCGATGAAGAGCACCGCACTATTATGAGTGCGGTGGTCCAGAAGGTTCAGTCCGCCAAGAGCGGACTGACTGAAGCCTGTGCCAGCCTTCTAACGGGCTTTGAGATAAGTATTAGAAATATAGGAAAAATATTACCACATAGACAGTAGCCCCTGATGCTCCGTTTGGTGTTCAAAAAGAAAAGCTGAATAGAGGATCAACTAATATCTGCAGGAGTCTAATATAAGTGTGTCTATATGTGTATGCAGGCTTCGCTGTTGGCCCCTACTGCACTGACTGCGGAGGTCGCCATACTGAAGCAGGACCTCGAAGGGTCCAAGAAAGAGCTCAGCCTTGCCAAGAGGTAGCTCGAGGAGAACAAAGGTAAGTAATACCTAGTCTATAAATGTATATCTACAAAAAGGATGGGATTGCAAAATGACAGGATCGTCTTCAATTTGCCAGGGGCCATGACCGAAGAGGCAACCCTGAAGCAAGCGCTACCCGAGGCCGAAAACAAAGCGGCCCAGGAGCGCAACGAGCGGGAAAAACAAGAGGCACGGTTGGGCGAGGTGCAGCAAGAGCTCCACGCTCTCGTGACGAAGCATGAGGCGTTGGAGCTTGACTAGAAGACGCGAGAGTCCGAGCTCGCCGCGGCCCTTGAGAGTGCCTAGAGTGCCAAGGCCAAAGCCCAAAAGGCCCTCCAGGAGATTGATGCGATGAAGAAGATAGCGGCGGGTAAGGCATTCTATATGCAAAGCAAGCATGTGAAAGTAAATTACTTGTTACTTACCCGAATCCGGAGCTCTCCGGGAGCGTTCGCAGATTTTCCCCACATCGTGTCGGATGCCGCAGAGTTTTACCAGGCCGAGGAGGGAACTCAACGGAGAAGCTGTTCTGGTCTCAGTATACTGGGACCGAACACCCGATGCTTCTGAGCGACCAGCTGAAGCAACTGGTCAAGCTACACAAGGCGGTCGAACAGGCCATGAAGGGCTTTATAGTCCGGATGTGGCCTGGCGACGCCCTTCCCAATAGCTACTTCGACCTGGTGAGGCGGCTTGTGGATGCCTACCAACGGCTGGAAGTCAGTAAGCGGTCCGTCTGCATCGAAGGTGCACGCCGGGCTTTCGCCCGTGTCAAGGTGCAATGGGCCAAGATGGACGCCGTGAAGCTGGTGAAGGAAAGGCCGCCGGAGGGCATGGAGCATCGCCACCCCGAGATGCTCGTATAATCTTGTATTATAAAAACTTGTTCATATGCGCTAGGCAACTCTTGTTTGAATTTAAAATATTACCTTCAGTTTGGCTGTTTATCAAATCTAAGAGATGGCTAGTCGTCGGCTTCTACCCCCATGCCACGAGTGCTGGGGTGTTCGGATAAACCTGAGCACTCTTGTTCCCATTTTTGGGTCCTTCGAGGGAGGTGCTCAGCACAACGAACAAGGCAATCAGACTATAATGCGTTATCATTCTCACTTAGACATAAAATTCTATAATTTTAAATTTCGGCGAAGCCCCTAGTATTCGGAAGGCCGAATTCGGGGCGCTATACATGCCTTAAGACGGACAGGGCCGACTCCTCGCTCTAAGCGGCATAAGTTTTAGGGACTTGGAACCTCTCGAACAGTGACCAGTCTCTCACCTTATCATGACAGTCAGTTTCAGCTTTCTCTACTGAGGTGCTTAGCCCAGCAGAACCGGGGCACATTCGTAGTAGTTCTCCCAGTGCTACCTTAGCCGATATAGCGAAACATAAGGTACTCAAACATGGGAGCCGGGCAAACCCAACTATTGACCCAATACATGATTCGGAGCTGATGCATATAATGCTATAAGTTCGGGGTGCCGCACTGTCGAAAGTGTTCGGACTTCTCACGACGTATTATGGGGTATGCTTAAGCCCCTAGCGTATTGGCCGTACCAGAGTGTACAGGTGCTGGATGTCATGAATGAACATATATACATATAAAAAAGAAGAATGCAATAATAGTCTTAATGCTATGCATTGTTTATTCAAAAAGGTGTGTTAAAGCAGAATGATACATGTAGTGCGATAAGCAGAAAGTAGGACTATGTCCGCTCCAAGGGCAAGCTGAGGAATAGTATTAAAGCAAGTATTTCACTTGTTATCGTAATCCACCTGGGAGTTCCATGGTGTGACGTAGCTTTCTGCCTCCTTGGTTGCTGCATCATGTGTTCGGCAATCATGTTGTCGGATAGGGTTTCCAGAGATTAACTTCCTGAAAGAGAAAAATAACAAAGCGGGAAGCCGCTAGTGCGGTTAAGCTGCGTCTTGGAGCATGCCGTAGTCGTGCCCCCTCCCTACCTGTGCCCATGGTATTTTTAATGCGTAATTATGTACGCGTGGCACGGATTTCGCTGTTTGGCTTTGGCAGGGGTGGGCGCCGCATTGCTATGCGAGTTCCGAACGTGCTAGGCAGTACCTGTTGCCGATTACTCCGGGCGCGCTTGAAGGTGTTCTGGTCCTTCATCGTCGAACTAGTGGATTGTCTTAAGAGGCTGCTTTGTGACTTCTGCTACAAGGGTTGCAGTGTGCTCCTCCGTGCGGAGAGAGCGCACTGTGTTTCCATTGATTGTGATGACCCCCTGAGGTCCTGGCATCTTGAGCTTGAGATATGCATAATGTGGTACCGCATTGAATCTTGCGAATGTTGTTTGCCCGAGCAGTGCATGGTAGCCACTGTGTAACGGGACTATGTCAAAGATTAACTCTTCGCTTCAGAAGTTATCCAGGGATCCGAAGACCACTTCCAGTGTGACTGAGCCTCTAAAGTGGGCCTTTACACCTACTTTGACGCCTTTAAAGGTCGTTTTTGTGGGTTTCAACCTTGAGGGGTCTATACCCATTTTGTGCACTGTGTCCTGATAAAGCAGGTTCAGGCTGCTGCCGCCATCCATAAGGAATCGAGTGAGGTGAAATCCTTCAATTATTGGGTCCAGGACCAATGCGGCGAATCCGCCATGACGAATACTAGTGGGGTGGTCCCTGTGGTCGAAGGTGATCATACAGGAAGACCATGGGTTGAACTTTGAGGTGACTGGCTCCAACGCATATACGTCCCTGAGCACATGCTTCCGCTCCCTCTTGGGGATGTTGGTTGCGTATATCATGTTCACCGTCCGCACTTGTGGAGGGAACCTCTTATGTCCTTCAGTATTCGGCTGCCGGGGCTCCTCCTCGTCATCGCTATGTGACCCCTTATCTTTGTTTTTGGCATTTATCTTGCTGGCCTGCTTGAACACCCAACAATCCCTGTTGGTGTGGTTGGCTGGCTTGTCGGGGGTGCCGTGTATTTGGCACGAGCGATCGAGTATGCGGTCCAAACAGGACGGGCCCGGAGTGCTTCTTTTGAATGGGTTTTTCTGCTGACCCGGTTTAGAGCCTTTGAATCGGGCATTGACTGCCGTATCCTCGGTATTGTTGCTGTTAGTGCGGCGCTTATGTTTGTTGCGACGTGACCTGCCATTGCCATCCTTGTTATCCAAAGTACCATGGTTCTTTGATATGTTATTGTTGCGATCCAGCCAACTGTCTTCTCCCGCACAAAAGCGGGTCATGAGTGTTGTCGGTGTCAAAACCGGCGGATCTCGGGTAGGGGGTCCCGAACTGTGCGTCTAGGCCAGATGGTAACAGGAGGCAAGGAACACGATGTTTTACCCAGGTTCGGGCCCTCTTGATGGAGGTAAAACCCTACGTCCTGCTTGATTAATATTGATGATATGGGTAGTACAAGAGTAGATCTACCACGAGATCAAGGAGGCTAAACCCTAAAAGCTAGCCTATGGTATGATTGTTGTATGATGAAGTTGTCCTACGGACTAAAACCCTCCGGTTTATATAGACACCGGAGAGGGTTAGGGTTACACAAAGTCGGTTACAATGGTAGGAGATCTTGAATATCCGCATCACCAAGCTTGCCTTCCACGCCAAGGAAAGTCCCATCCGGACACGGGACAAAGTCTTCAATCTTGTATCTTCATAGTCCTGGAGTCCGGCTGAAGGTACAGTCCGGTTACCCGAACACCCCCTAATCCAGGACTCCCTCAGTAGCCCCTGAACCAGGCTTCAATGACGACGAGTCCGGTGCGTAGATCGTCTTCAGCATTGCAAGGCGGGTTCCTCCTCCAAATTCTTCATAAAAGTTTGTAAACACCAAGAGTAGTTTCCGGATCTGCAAAATAAGTTTCCACGTATTGCCACAGAGAGAATAATATTAACACAAATCTAATCTCCTGATGTATTCCGCAGCGTGACATCACACTATGGCCAAGCCTTTATTCGAATCGTTTCCACTTTTCCACCTCAGCGTGTTTTGCGAGGTGGTTTCCTTGGCACGTCTTGTCAAAGCAGAGATCGTGTCCCCCATTTACGGGATTCTCATCAATACGGACGTGGGTAACCCAACCGCGCCATTTATCATGGCGCTTGCGAGGCAAGCGAGTTTTACTAGGCTGGTGGGGACGCATAGTCGCATCCGCTCATATAAGGGGATAAGGATCCACCTTTTTACCTACGCCTTCTTCCTCCTTTGCCTATCCATCTTCTGCGCACCCGAGCTCCAGCGCCCAAGCCCGCACTTCCTACCTCAACCTTCTCCAACAATGTCCGGAGCGGGAGGCATGTGGATGGTCTCTTCATCACAGAGGGCCATGTCAAAAGGCTAAGGAAGGCTGGATACCTGTCCAAAGACATCGCGCACCGGCTTCCTGAGGAGGGGCAGCTTCTCCCCACCCCAAGGCCCCATGAGAGGGTAGTATTTCTTCCCCACTTCCTCCGCGGACTGGGTTTTCCTCTCCACCCATTTGTCCGCGGGCTCATGTTCTACTATGGCCTAGATTTCCATGATCTGGCCCCGAACTTCATATCTCGGCGTTTATCGTCGTGTGCGAGGCTTTCCTCTGCATCCGCCCCCATTTCGGCCTCTGGCTCAAGACCTTCAACGCAAGCCAAAGGTGGTGCACGGCAACCAGGCGGAGTGCGGAGGTGCCATGGCGGGCAAAATAGCCAACGTCCTATGGCTCGAGGGCTCCTTTGTGGAGACCTTGAAGGGGTGGCAGTCAGGGTGGTTTTACATCACCGAGCCACGCGATCCGAAGTGGATCACAGCCCTTGAATTCCGATCTGGACCCCCTACGCGGCTCACGTCCTGGAAGGAGATGGGCTTGTTGTGGGGCGACGAAGAAGAGGTGACCGGACTGCCAAAATGCATCCAGTCCCTGGTGAACAAGCAGCTCAAGCTTGTCAACGTAGTCCTGGTCATGCTCGTCCGCCGGATCCTTCCGTGTCAAGAACGGGACTTCAATTTGTGGGAGTTCAACCCGGCGTAGCATCGAACTCTTAGCAGGCTCTTCTACACGACGTACGAAGATGTCTGGAAGGGGCTAACCAAAGGCGCCGAGGCTCCCACATCCGCCTCTGAAGACCGCAGATTCAGCTCGCAGCGTCCTGCTGGAGAGGTAAAATATTTTCATCTTTTACAGGATGTTAAGTTTTCTTCATAGTTTGACTCAATGCGGGATCTAAACTCCCTCACCTTTGACAGGATTGGCAGGCAAAGTCCGGACTGATTAACTGTCCGGCTCCCTTGCCAGAAGACCCAGCCGCTGCTCTCCTAGTGAAGCTGCCGGTTCCGGCACCTTATGTGGTGCCGGAGAAGAGGGCCAAGAAGAAGAAGGCCACGGGGACTCGAAAGAGTTCTCAACATATGATGGTGTCGGACTCGTCGTCCGACAATTCCGAGACGCACTCCTCCCGTGAAGACGAGGAGGAGGAAGAAGAAACCTCTCCCCCTCCAGCGGGGGGAGGAAAGAAGAGGAAGGCCGCCCTAGTAGGGGGGCCGAAGTGTCCAAGAAGAGGAAAACCCCTCCGCCGCACTACGCCCCCGACGCCGACGAGGACGAAGAGGAGTGGCCGAAAAGGGCCAAGCGTCCGGCGAAATCGCAAGTGTTCGGATACCAGAGTAACTCGTGATATTCCTTTTGTTGCACAGCTTTCCCTGATGTCGAATATAATCATACGGCCCTCCCAAGGACGGGCTCGACGAGTCATCGAGCGGCTCCCTGGATTCATCGGACGTGAATTCAGTTCTGCCCGCTACCTCCCCCTGTGCTGCAGATGACGCCGAAGTGGCGTCGCGACACGCTCCGGGGCAAGAGGAGGTGGTCCAGGAGGAGCCGCAAGGCGACCTCCCGGGCTCCAGGAGTAAAGGGGACAAGACCCCCCCAGGGCTCCAGGAGTAAAGGGGACAAGACCCCCCCAGGGCTCCAAGTCCAGCTTTAAGCCGGACACCACGCCGGAATCATCAATAGTTCTGGACCGCGGCAGGCGAACTCCTGCCAAGAGGAGCAAGCCTATTGAGCCGGCGTCCTCCGTCCAACCGGAGGTGCCAGACAATCTGCTGGAGGTGCTTAAGGGCGCCTCCATCGACGAGGAGCACTGTACCATCATGAGTATGGTGATCCAGAAGGTTCGGTCCGCCAAAAGCGGACTTACTGAAGCTTGTGCTAGCCTTCTAACAAGCTTCGAGGTAAGTAAAAATATGTAAAAATATTACCGCATTGATAGTAGCCCCTGATGCTCTGTTTGGCGTTTGGAAAGAAAAGCCGAATAGAGGATCTATTAAATATCGCAGGAGTCTAACTAGAAAGAGTCAATATACGTATGTAGGTTTCGCTGCTGGCCATCGCTCGCGGCCCAATCTTGGAGTTTACTCGGTAGCAGAAGTTGATGATGGTCCCGTACGATCGCCCGCATGTGATGGATGGCGTAGTAGGCACCCTTCTGACCGCCAGGCGGCTGCTTGACGCAGCAGAACGTCGTATTGTGGGAGAACACGTGCTTGCCGTACTTATGAATAGGCCTGGTGAAGGTGCCTCCAGATTTGGCGTAGCCGGGGAGAACATCATCAAGAACCTTCTTGACATTTGTGTAGTCTACATTCGACTGACAGTCCGGGTCGAAATACATGGCCATGGAATATTTGGGGCTTAGGAGGATGAGCGTGCAACGTGTGTCACTGCAGAAAACACGGAATGTTAAAAGAAAAACGATCGAAATGTAAGAATTCATATGTTACGGGCCGGTTGAGGGGAGGACTTACTCGGGAAAGTAAGGCACGAGGAAGTTATCCTTATCTTGGTTTGCCAGAATGACGCCTTCGAGGTAAGAGCTCGCGACTTGCCGGTCCCCAGCGCTGCCCAAGATCTTGGCACGCATGTAGAAGGGGTCGACTATCACGATGTCCGGGGTCTTGTCGCGAATGATCCGCATCTCCATACTCAGCGAAAATAGCCGAACGAAGGTGTAGTGCAGCGGATGAAGGTTAAACATAGCAAAGATGTCATCAAACCGCAGGACGATCGTACCCCCGATGTCGCCATCCACAAAGCCCTTGCCCTCTGGCACCTTGGCCACGAAAACCGGGTATGCCACATCCTTCTCTCTGAGACGCCGCTTCTTCAAAGAAAGAGCACCGGTTGCAGCATTGAGCATATTTAGTGGTAGCATCGCCCTACCCGCCACATGCACCTCCTCGAGATATCCTTAGGTGAAGGTGGCCCGTCCTGAGCACGGATCGTACTCGGTGCCGGCTGGCTCGCACCCTTCTTACTCGGTGCCGGCTGGCTCGTACACGGTTTGTCGACACCGAGGCATCCTAAAATCTAAGCTTTTATCATTGAGGGTTTTTCGACGCCAAGGCACCCTAAAAGCCTAACTTTTCATCATTTCGGTTTTTATCGACACCGAGGCACCCTAAAAGCCATGCATTAGTCACAAGTACGCCGGGGCACTTGATCCTACTTAATTAACTACTAAGATACCCCGGCCTATGCATTAGTCACAAGTACCCCATATGTCCTATTTCTAGCAAAGTCATGCTAAAATTCACGGAAAATTTCAGCATGACCTTTGCTGAAAATAGGACATATGGAGTACCCGAATTTGCCGGAACGGAAGTTAATCGACATTCCGGCAAACTCAAGGGCCTCTCGGGGTACCTGCAAAATCATCACGACACGATGGTCGGAGACAAAACCCAGCAAACTAGCAAAATCATCACAAATTGTTTTCTGTTAAAGATGATCATCATCTTTACAAGTCTTTCTCAATGTGATCACAAGTAATTCAGAGGCATCACAAGTAATTCAGAGCATCACAAGGCATTAGTAGTTCAGTACATGAACAAGTTTTACAAACCCATATAAGAACAAGTGAATTCTAGTCCCATTGACACTCCTGGTTTTCTACAAACACCAAGTACTAGGGCACACAGAAGTTCTGAAATTTGTGTGCCTAACTGAGTTAACTGAATTTTCAGTAACCGAATAAACTGAATTTTCAAAACTGCAAGAAGCCAATTAAAAAAAATCCAACAGCACTAGAACTGAGCTGATTGACAGTAGTTTTGTTCACTGTTATGAAGAGAAACTTCTTCTTGTAAGAAAGGACTTCGCGTGTGGTTTGGAATATTCAGAAATCAAGTTGAAATATAAAACCATATAGAGGTAGGTATGCTACAAGTCTACAACATATATACTAATTAATCAACTGCAATCAGGAGACAGTTTCTTCTTCTATGTCCATCTCACGGTTCGCTGAATTAAGAAAAATACATCAAAATTAGAGACTTTAGGCAAAATACATCAAAATCAGGAGACAGTTTCTTCTTCTAATTATCCAGTTTCTTAAGGCAAATGGATTGCTAGGTCAGTACCGGGACTACTATAGCATAGTCATGCTGAGCAAGAAGGTATTTGTGGAGAAGTTCATATGCCCTCACAAGGAAGCTGCACCACACCTCGCTGAAGACTATGCAACCGCTTGCAAAGGGGAAATGCCGTCTAATTTTGGAATAGCCTCAGAAAATTGGCCTAAATGGATGTTGGCTATCTTTTATAGTGTCTCTGTTACATGCCAGTTTGGTCATTGCTAACTCTTGATGTAACTGATATTTTGATTCCTGAACCCCCGATATGTTGTTGTGGTTAATCCTAAGAGAAGATTTTGAACAATGAGAAGTCCATGGATATGTTGTGTTTCTGACTTCCGTTGAGGATCATGGAAATTGGATATGTGAGTGGTCGGTGGACCAAATTTTCACTAAAAATAACAGAAGAGTCCTTTGTTTTCCACTAAAATTATCAGTGTCATCTGGTTTCAAAATTGGAGGTTAAGATAGCTTGAATTTTTCGCTGGGATTAGACTTACGTTTTATTCAAAAATTCCAGCTAACTCTCTCTCAAACAAAAGAAAAATGACCAATAAAAGCTTGCTGATGGGATGCAAAGACTAAGGTAAAGAATTGTCAACTGTTTAAGTGAGGTAGAAGGTTATGCCTACTGTACTGCCAGCTTAAATATAATGCCTATTTCATCAAGAAGAAAAATGTAATGCCTAAGATCCACTATCCTGAACCATCTTAGAACAATTACTGCTGTCGATATTTTTTAGTTTCAAACTTCAAAATGATAGCTATACTGTTCTGAATTTTTAGGATATCAGCAGTTGTTCAAGAGATTTTTCCAAAAATTCAAGCAATTGTACCAAATTTTGAAAGAGATTTTTCCAATTTATATTTAAATAGAATTGGGGTATATACCTTGGAATCCTCCTAATGGAAACAGCACTAACTGGCGTCTCTATATCAGCTGTGGCCCCGGGCAAGAATTGTACCAATTGTTTCCCTGTAAATACAAGTAAAGAAGGTTCACTGTAAATAACAGTATGTGATGAGCATGTCAAAGGTTGCATAGTGGAGTCCTCTCGATATATACTATTCACAACAATGTGCGTGCTAGAACACCATTACCGCACGGTTCATGGCAAGCTGCTTGCATGAGTCTGAACCCTGTTCCCCTGAATCTGTCAGGATTTGTGGGGTTAATGGAACCAATGTTTGTCATTATAAGTTATGAAAGGCTATTATTGTACCCAACTTGTTTAATGCAGCAATGTGCGATGCTAGAACACCATTATCATCAGTGGTGAGATGTTATTCTCTACCAGTTGGTAGAAGATCGAACTCATAGGCAGAAACGTTGATGACCAAGAGAGCAATAAGACGGAATTGTTTCGATCAAGCGGTGTAAATACTGATCATGCACTCAATCAAACCTACTCAGTTCATCTTAAACTGGGAAATAAAGATAATCTTTTCATGCACCACATTTTACCCAAGGCCTTCAGATAATCAAAACATGAGAACAATGATTGGAGACTCAAGCTAATACTGTCACAGTGGCCACCACCACCCTGAATTTTCACAGGAACTCGTGTGTAAATTGCAGCTGGATGATCGTCAGTGGCGAGATATTATTCT
>NC_057806.1:507030430-507037319 GCF_018294505.1 Triticum aestivum | reverse complement strand
CGAGGGGGGCCGGATCTGGCGAGGTGGGATAGCGATCGAGATGGAGGGGGATCGAGATCGAGTGTCCATGAAATTTAAAAATATTGATGATAGTTCAAAAAGTACCATGAAATACAATCGAGAAATGAAGGCTACGATTTAAATACAATCGATCTTAGCTAGCTATCTGTTCACAATCTTCTTGCCCTTCTTTTTCGCAAATGGAGTTCTTCTGTGGAATGGACGTCCTTTAGGTAGGGTGGTCCTGCTTCTTCTTGTGGTGTATGCTGCTACTTCATCATCGTCGTCATGTTCGATCCTCGGGTCTCCGTACTTGTCGAAGTCTTGCTCATTGGCTACTCCATCCATTCCGATGATCTTCCTTTTGCCTCTCCTCACGACAACACGACTGGGCTTTGGCGGGTCGGTAATGAAGAAGCATTGGTCCACTTGGGAAGCCAGTACCCATGGCTCATTTTTCGCGGTGACGTTTGCGCCCGCGGTCTTGGATTTGGCTTCGGGTATAACCATGGTGGTGAAATACCGGTCTTCTTTTATGACGTTCTTGGCCCATCTGACACGGAACATCGGGACCTTCTCTCCAGCGTAGCTCAGCTCCCAGATCTCCTCGATCCTTCCGTAGTATCTGTCCTTGTTGTTACCGGTGTAGGATTCCATCGTTACCCCGGAGTTCTGATAACCATCGCTCTTCATGTCCTTGGCCTCGGTGTAGAATGTGTAGCCGTTGATATCGTATGCCTCATAGGTCATCAGGTTGTGCTCGGCGCCCTGTGACAAGGCGAATATGAGTTGTTCTTCCGCGGAAGAATCCTCATGTAAAGGGTACGACAGAAGCTTATGCTTGAACCAACGCGTGAAACATGAGTTGTGCTCTTTGAGTGTATCTCCGTCCGTCCTCTGTTGGCCTCGGTCATTGTATGTCTTTTTAATAAACGTTTTGTGCTCTACCACCCAAGGATCGACCACGTCTATGTGTTGTAGCGCGACTAGGTTTGCTCTTTCAAAGTCGGCGAGTCGACCCTCGAAGTCGACATGCATTTCGCGGCGACCCTCACGGTGACCCCATCCAGCGAGCCTGCCGAGGTGCCTGTTGACGGGCAGACCAACGGGGTTCTCGATGCCTAGATAATTTGTGCAGTAGGAGATGCACTCTTCGGTCAGAAAGCCCCTGGCTATGCTTCCTTCTGGACGTGACATGTTGCGAACGTATCCTTTGATGACACCATTCATCCTTTCGAACGGCACCATGCTGTGCAGGAACGTCGGCCTGAGTTGGATGATATCCTCCACTATATGGACCAGCAGATGCACCATAACGTCGAAGAATGCGGGCGGGAAGTACATCTCAAGCTCGCATAGTATCACCACGATCTCTTCCTGTAGCCTTCTGAGTTGCCTCACGCCAATCGACTTCCGAGAGATGACGTCGAAGAAGTTGCATATGCCAAATAGCATTTCACAGATGTGCGCGTCCATGATCCCACGGATTGCAACTGGAAGTATCTGCGTCATCAGCACGTGACAGTCGCGAGACTTCATCCCGCTGAACTTCTGCTTCGCTGGGTCTAGGTATCTGCTTATCTTCCCCGCGTAACCGTAAGGAAGTTTTACTCCTAGGAGGCAGGTGAAAAACTGCTCGATCTCCTCCTGACTTAGAGTGAAGCACGCGGGAGGGTAGTCATTTCCGGTCTTCTTGGCCTTTTTGCCTTTGCGACGACTTTCTGTGTCCTGCTTCGCCTCATCATCATCATCATCATCATCATCATCATCATCATCATCATCATCATCATATATAGCGTGAAGCTCCTGCCTGATGCCCATTGATTTCAAGTCTGCCCTTGCTTTCGGCCCATCTTTGGTCCTCTCTGGCATGTTGAGCAGGGTACCAATCAGACTCTCGCACACGTTCTTCGTGATATGCATGACATCAAGGCTATGAGGCACACGGTGGATCTTCCAGTACGGCAAGTCCCAGAAAACAGACCTCGTTTTCCATACCTTCAGCAGCGGCTCTGGCGCCTTTCGCTTCTTTCCCGGCTCTGGCGCCTTTTGCTTCTTTCCCGGCAGTGGGCAGTCTTTCCAATTTTTCAACAGCTTGTCTATTTCCTCGCCGCTCCTCGTAAACGGGCGTTTTCGGGGTTCGGTTTCACCATCGAACAAATCCTTGCGTTTCCTCCACGGGTCATCGTCGCGAAGCCACCTTCGATGTCCCATGAACACGGTTTTCGAAGACCCGGGATCTCTATCTAGCTGGAGATACGTTGTGTCATCCATGCACCTTACGCATCCAGAAAATCCGTGGACTACCTGCCCCGCAAGATATCCGTAACCGAGATAGTCGTGCACCGTCGTGAGCAGTGCGGCTCTCATAGGGAAATATTCTTTCTCTGCGGCGTCCCACGTATTGGCTGGCGTTTTCCACAGCGTGTCAAGCTCCTCTTTCAGCAGCCCCAGATACAGATTGATGTCGTTCCCTGGTTGTTTCGGCCCTTCAATTAGCATACTCATGTGAATGTACTTCCTCTTCATGCACAACCAGGGGGGAAGGTTGTACATCCACACAAACACAGGCCAGGTGCTATGTGTGCTTCTCTGGCTGCCAAACGGATTGACTCCATCGGTGCTCGCGCCCAGCACGATGTTCCTTGGATCGTTCCCAAATTCCGAGTCTTCGAAGTTCAACGCTTGCCACTGGCTCGCATCCTTAGGGTGACTCAGCATCTTGTATTTTTTATCTATCTCCGGATCATTTGCGTCATCTTCCCGCTTCTTCTCCTCCCTATCCGCGTGCCAACGCAGGAGCTTTGCTACCTTAGGGTCCGCGAAATAGCGCTGCAGACGAGGAGTGATCGGAAAGTACCACACCACTTTTCGAGGAGCTTTCTTCCTCTTCTTGTATCGAGTGACGCCGCACACCGGACATATGGTAGACTCCGCGTGCTCGTCCCGATAAATGATGCAATTGTTCATGCACAGATGGTATTTCACATGCGGTAAATCCAGAGGACACACGATTTTCTTCGCCTCCTCCAAACTGGTCGGGCACTTGTTCCCCTTGGGAAGACGTTCGTGCCAGAATGACATGTTCTCGTCGAAGCACGCGTCGGTCATTTTGTGTTTTACCTTCATCTCCAGGGCCATGAGCGTTACTTTCAGGCGGGTATCCTCGGGCCTGCATCCTTCATACAATGGAGTAACCGCGTCTAACTCAAGTTCATCCATCTTGGCTTTCTCTCGGGCGGCAGCTCTTGCGTTATCCGTCTGCTTGAGAAGCAGCTCTTGAATATGAGGGTCCTGCACCCAGCCCATTGATGGTCCAGCGTCGTCTGCTCCGCCGGCATCATCATCTTCATGATCATGCCCGTCGCCTGCTCCGGCATCTTCATCATCATCATGTCCTGCATCTTCTACATGATGACTGTGTACAGCATCACAGTCGTGATCATCTCCTGGGGATTCTTCGTCTTCTCGCCCGCCCGAGCCGCAGTGGTTGTCTTGCTGCCCTTCCTCATTTCTTGCCCGGCCCGCATGGACGACTTCGTAGTCATCTTCATCACCTTGCCACTGATAGCCATCCATGAAACCACGCAACAGCAGGTGGTCCCGCACCTGCCCGGAATCCGGGTCCGCAATAAGGCTCTTCAGCTTGCATCTTCGACACGGACATCTTATCTCCGTCTCGTTCTTTTGAAGCATCTCGGCCTTCGCGGACCTCAAAAACCTATTCACGATGCCTTCGGTCATCGTGCGGACCATGGTCGCCTGCGGGGTAGAGCAAAACGATATTTTAGAACCAAACAAAAATTTGGCATGACTTTCCCTAAAAATAGGACCAAAAAGAATGCTTAATGCCAAAATTCTCGCCGAAACGGAAATGAATCAACATTCCGGCAAAATATTGGCAACTATCACATATCAAATACCGGTACACCTCCAAACACAAACACATATGCAACACCACAAACATATGCAACACCACGAACATACATAGATCTAGCTAGGCCGTAAAAAGTGCATGTGTACATTGTTGTAAGGAGAACAACCTAAATATAGCTTCCCCCCTTACTTACCTATTAAAACAAGGTAATTTAACCACTTAATTTGAATGAATCTATGGTGGAAATGAGGTGAAAAAGAGGAGGCACCCGAGACAAGGAGGAGGTGGAGAGAATGAAGTGGGGAGAAAGTGAGTGTGTGGGTAGGAGAGGCTGTCCCAAATATCTTGTTGCTGCCCACTTACTAATGGTGCACCTCTTCCATGGTGCGCCATTAGTAGTTACAACTACTAATGGCGCACTTAAGCAGGATGCGCCATTAGTATGTTTGGATAGGCGCACTAGTTCAAAAAAAATTCTATACTAATGGCGCACCCACTGCCTGGTGCGCCATTAGTAGTTACAACTACTAATGGCGCACTTGGGCAGGATGCGCCATTAGTATGTTTGGATAGGCGCACTAGTTCAAAAAAAAATTCTATACTAATGGCGCACCTGCTGACTAGTGCGCCATTAGTAGTTACAACTACTAATGGCGCACTTTGCCCGGATGCGCCATTAGTATGTTTGGACAGGCGCACTAGTTAAAAAAAAATTTGATACTAATGGCGCACCCGTAGCATGGTGCGCCATTAGTAGTTTAAACTCTAATGGTGCATCAGATTGTGGTGCGCCATTAGTATATACTAATGGCGCACCATGTTTCTGGTGCGCCATTAGTGTCAATCCCATCTATAGCCCTTTTCCTAGTAGTGACTACGCTTCTGGCGGCCTCCGTCTGGCAGCATGTAGAAGAGAGTAGATTGAAGTCCTCCAAGTAGCATCTCCAAGTAGCATCTCCAAGTAGCATCTCCAGTAGCATCTCCAAGTAGCATCTCTACTAGCATCGCATAGCATAATCCTACCCGGCGATCCTCCCCTCCTCGCCCTATGGAAAAGCGATCACCGGGTTGTCTGTGGAACTTGGAAGGGTGTGTTTTATTAAGTATCCGGTTCTAGTTGTCATAAGGTCAAGGTACAACTCCAAGTCGTCCTGTTACCGAAGATCACGGCTATTCGAATAGATTAACTTCCCTACAGGGGTGCACCAACTTACCCAACACGCTCGATCCCATTTGGCCGGACACACTTTCCTGGGTCATGCCCGGCCTCGGAAGATCAACACGTCGCAGCCCCACCTAGACACAACAGAGAGGTCAGCACGCCGGTCTAAACCTAAGCGCACAGGGGTCAGGGCCCATCGCCCATAGCACACCTGCACGTTGCGAGGGCGGCCGGAAGCAGAACTAGCCCCCTTAATACAAGAGCAGGCTTACGTTCCAATCCGGCGCGCGCCGCTCCGTCGCTGACGTCTAAAATGCTTCGGCTGATACCACGACGCCGGGATACCCATAACTACTCCCACGTAGATGGTTAGTGCGTATAGGCTCGTAGCCAACTCAGATCAAATACCAAGATCTCGTTAAGCGTGTTAAATATCCGCGAACACCGAACAGGGCCAGGCCCACCTCTCTCCTAGGTGGTCTCAACCTACCCTGTCGCTCCACCACAAAGTAACAGTCGGGGGCCGTCGGGAACCCAGGCCCACCTCTACCGGGATGGAGCCACCTATCCTTTCAGCCCCCTCATCAGAATCACTTGCGGGTACTCATTGAGCTGACCCGACTTTAGTCACCATCTATATAGTATGTATGTATGTATAGTATATACCCGTGATCACCTCCCGAGTGATCACGGCCCAATAGTATAGCAAGGCAGACTGACAAGAATGTAGGGCCAATGATAATAAACTAGCGTCCTATACTAAGTATTTAGGATTGCAGATAAGGTATCAACAAATGTAGCAACAATGTCAGGCTATGCAATAGAATAGGAGTAACCGAACAGTAACATGCTACACTACTCTAATGCAAGCAGTATAGAGAAGAATAGGCGATATCTGGTGATCAAGGGGGGGCTTGCCTGGTTGCTCTGGCAAGAGAGAGGGGTCGTCAACTCCGTAGTCGAACTGGGCAGCAACGGCGTCGGTCTCGTAGTCTAACGAAGAGAAGAGGGGGGAAGAAACAATAAATACAATGCAAACATAAGCAAGACGACGCAAGACATGACAAAGAGCGGTGCTAGGTGTGTCCTAATGCAGTATGAGGTGATGCCGGCGAAGGGGGAAAACATCCGGGAAAGTATTCCCGGTGTTCCGTGTTTTCGGGCAGAGGAGCCGGAGGGGGAAAGTTGCGAGTTTGATATGTTAGGGTGCGTGGTTGACGAACGGGCTGCGTATACGGGTTCGTCTCGTCGTTCTGAGCAACTTTCATGTTGAAAATAATTTAATCCGAGTTACGGATTAAAAGATATGATTTACTAAAGATTTTATTAATTTCTAGAATTTAAATAATTATTTAATTTAATTTCGAAAATGGAATTATGACATCAGCATGATGTCATGCTAACTCAGCAGTCAACAGGGGTTGACTGGTCAACCTGACCAGTGGGTCCAGTGGGACCCACATGTCATACTCTGTTTAGACTTAATTAGGGTTTAGGCTAAACAAACTATTGTTTAATTAAACTAATAGATTAATTCGATTAATTAACTAGGATTAATTAACTTATTTAATTTAGTTAATTAATTAATTACTTAAGTTTATTATTTTTAGTTAATATTTATTTTATTTTACAGGGTGGGGCCCAGTAGTCATACTCCAGGGGGTTTTGTTTTAAAGGGGATTAGCCCCTAAGCTAATTAGGGCCGGCCCCATGTGGCGGTGACACAGCCGGCTCGTGCCGCGGCTGTGCACGCACGCACAGAGGTGACGGCGCCGGCGGTACTCGGCCGGCAGGCAGCGGTGGTGGCCCGCCGCGGGCGTCGACGGGCAGGGCCACGCGCAGGCCGGCGT
>NC_057806.1:506953228-507029628 GCF_018294505.1 Triticum aestivum | reverse complement strand
TTGTTTTCCTTTTCTTTTATTTATTCCTTTCGGTTTTATTAAATTATTAATTTACTTCAATTTTGAAGAATGTGAGAACAACACCTAAATATGGTATGTTAAAGATACCACTGCCACATTAATTTGGACAGCTAAATAAAATAGTTTAATATTTTACAAAATACAAAAGGCATTTAATTACTTTCTTTTGCTGCTCTTTTATTTTCCTCTGAGCATTTAAACACTTTATAAAAATGTGGTTTCATCACCATAATTACCTATGTATTATTTGGTTCACTCCGAACATTTAAATTTTAATATTTGAAAACTTTTATTGTTTGCTCGATTTTGAATTTGAAATTCGAACTAGGTTCTGAACTAACGCGAGTTTATCCACAGTAACCGAGGTGATATGGCATCATTAGCGGGGATTACTGTAGCTTAATTACCCGGGCGTCACATTCAGGCCCTCTTGATGGAGGTAAAACCCTACGTCCTGCTTGATTAATATTGATGATATGGGTAGTACAAGAGTAGATCTACCACGAGATCAAGGAGGCTAAACCCTAAAAGCTAGCCTATGGTATGATTGTTGTATGATGAAATTGTCCTACGGACTAAAACCCTCCGGTTTATATAGACATCGGAGAGGGTTAGGGTTACACAAAGTCGGTTACAATGGTAGGAGATCTTGAATATCCGCATTGCCAAGCTTGCCTTCCACGCCAAGGAAAGTCCCATCCGCACACGGGACGAAGTCTTCAATCTTGTATCTTCATAGTCCTGGAGTCCGGCTGAAGGTATAGTCCGGCTACCTGAACACCCCCTAATCCAGGACACCCTCAAGTGTCGTGAGGGCTGCCATAGATTTCGGCTTTTCCTGACCAAGGTTTCAGGCGAGCCACTCGTCGTGGATGTTGTGCTTAAAAGCTGCTAGGGCTTCTGCATCCGGATAGTCGGAAATTTGATTTTTCTTTGATAGGAACCGTGTCCATAATTGCCCGGCCGATTCCTCTGGCTGCTGAATTATGTGGCTCAAGTCATCAACATCCGGTGGTCGCACATAAGTGCCCTGAAAGTTGTCGAGGAATGCGGCTTCCAGATCCTCCCAACAGCCAATGGACTCTGCTGGAAAGCTATTGAGCCAATGCCGAGCTGGTCCTTTGAGCTTGAGTGGGAGAAATTTAATGGAGTGTAGATCATCACCGCGGCCATGTGGATATCCAGGAGGAAATCATCGATCCATACCGCAGGATCTGTTGTGCCGTCGTATGATTCTATATTTACAGGTTTGAAATCCTCTGGGATTTGATGATCCATTACTTCGTCTGTGAAGCATAGGGGGTGTGTGGCGCCTCTGTACTGGGCTATGTCGCGACGTAGCTCGAATGGGTCTTGCCCGCTGTGTTCGGCCCGGCCGGCCTTACTTTTACTGTATCCGGCGTGACGATTATCACCTCGCATAGTGGCGCACCCTTGTGATCTGTACATCGATCTTGCATGTTTTGCTTTGTCCTCCAATACGTCTCACAGGTCTGGCGTATTTCCCCGTGCCTTTTTATTTGAATGGCGTCGGGGTGTGATGACCCACAAGTATAGGGGATCTATCGTAGTCCTTTCGATAAGTAAGAGTGTCGAACCCAACGAGGAGCAGAAGGAAATGATAAGAGGTTTTCAGCAAGGTATTCCCTGCAAGTACTAAAATAAGTGGTAACAGATAGTTTTGTGATAAGATAAATTGTAACGAGCAAATAGTAACAAAAGTAAATAAAGTGCAGCAAGGTGGCCCAATCCTTTTTGTAGCAAAGGACAAGCCGGAACAAACTCTTATAATAGGAAAAGCGCTCCCGAGGACACATGGGAATATCGTCAAGCTAGTTTTCATCACATTCATATGATTCGCGTTCGATACTTTGATAATTTGATATGTGGGTGGACAGGTGCTTGGTTGCTGTTCTTACTTGAACAAGCATCCCACTTATGATTAACCTCTATCACAAGCATCTGCAACTACAACAAAAGTATTAAGTTAAACCTACCATAGCATGAAACATATCGATCCAAATCAGCCCCTTACGAAGCAACGCATAAACTAGGGTTTCAGCTTCTGTCACTCTAGCAACCCATCATCTACTTATTACTTCCCAATGCCTTCCTCTAGGCCCAAATAATGGTGAAGTGTTATGTAGTCAAAGTTCACATAACACCACTAGAGGCTAGACAACGTACATCTTATCAAAATATCAAACGAATACCAAATTGACATGACTACTAATAGCAAGACTTCTCCCTTGTCCTCGGGAACGAACATAATTACTCACAAAGCATATTCATGTTCATAATCAGAGGGGTAATAATATGCATATAGGATCTGAGCATATGATCTTCCACCAAATAAACTAACTAGCATCAACTACAAGGAGTAATCAACACTACTAGCAACCTACTAGCACCAATTCCGGACTTTGAGACAAGAATTGGATACAAGAGATGAACTAGGGTTTGGAGATGAGATGGTGCTCGTGAAGATGTTGATGGAGATTGCCCTCTCCTGATGAGAGGAGCGTTGGTGATGATGATGGTGATGATTTCCCCCTCCGGGAGGGAAGTATCCCCGGCAGAACAGCTCTGCCGGAGCTCTAGATTGGATCCGCCAAGGTTCCGCCTCGTGGCGGCAGAGTCTCGTCCCGAAAAGTTCCCCTTTATTTTCTTCTCATCGAAAGACTTCATATAGGAGAAGATGGAAGTCGGAGAGCCAACAGGGGGCCCACGAGGTAGGGGGCGCGCCCTAGGGGGGCGCCCCCCATCCTCGTGAGCAGGGTGTGGGCCCCCTGGCCTTCATCTTTGGCGAGGATTTTTCTTTATTTATTTTAAGACGTTCCGTGGAGTTTCAGGACTGTTGGAGTTGCGCAGAATAGGTCTCTAATATTTGCTCCTTTTCCAGCCCAGAATTCCAGCTGCCGGCATTCTCCCTCTTCATGTAAACCTTGTAAAATAAGAGAGAATAGCCATAAGTATTGTGACATAAAGTGAAATAACAGCCCATAATGCAATAAATATCGACATAAAAGCATGATGCAAAATGGACATATCAACTCCCCCAAGCTTAGACCTCGCTTGTCCTCAAGCGAAAAGCCGATAACGATAAATATGTCCTCATGTTTAGAGGTAGAGGCGTCGATAAAAATAAAATACGGACATGAAGGTATCATGATTATTCATAACAACAACATATATAGATTTTTTTCTATATGATTACTTATGTTCAAGTGATGATCTATTCACAATGCAAAAGTATAAATCATAAACCTTATTGGGTTCCGACAAACTATAATCTCAGTCATTGAAGCAATTGCAATTTATCATAACATCGAAAAGATTCTATGTCAGAGCTAAAAAGCATGTCCACATACTCAACTATCATTTAGTCCTCCATATTTGCTAACACTCTTGCAATACTTGTGCTTACGGAGTCTTAATCGGACACAGAGAAAGATAGGGGCTTATAGTTTTGCCCCAAAACCTTTTACCACAAGGGTAATGTCAACAATAATGGTTCATGCTCCCCTACATCCAATTAGATATATATATATATATATATATACATATATATATATATCATGTTCTTTCCAACATGCTGAGCTTTCCAAAGGATAAAATGAAAAATAAAAGGTGAAGATCACCATGAATCTTGCATAAGGTAGAGGATAATAATAAAAGATAGGCCCTTCGCGGAGGGAAGCAGAGGTTGCCATGCGCTTTTATGGTTGGATGCATAAAATCTCAATGCGAAAGAACGTCACTTTATATTGCCCCTTGTGATATGAACCTTTATTACGCAGTCCGTCGCTTTTATTACTTCGACATCACAAGATCGTATAAAGCTTATTTCTCCCACACCAATCAATCATACATATTTAGAGCAATTATTATTGCTTTGCACCAATGACAACTTACTTGAAGGATCTTACTCAATCCATAGGTAGATATGGTGGACTCTCATGGCAAAACTGGTTTAGGGATTTTGGAAGCACAAGTAGTATTTCTACTTGGTGCTGAGAATTTGGCTAGCATGAAGGGGAAAGGCAAGCTCAACAAGTTAGAGGATCCATGACAACATACTTTATCTCAGATATAAGAAAGACATAACTCATTACGTTGTCCTCCTTGTCCAACATCAACTCTTTAGCATGTCATATTTTAATGAGTGCTCCCAATCATAAAAGATGTCAATGATAATATATCTATATGTGAAAACCTATCTTTCCTTATTACTTCCTATTAATTGCAACAATAACCAAAGCTATGTCTGCCAACTCCCAACAACTTTTAATCATCATACTCTTTCTATGTGAAGTCATTACTCTCAATAAGATCAATATGAACTCTTTGTTTCTTTTTATTCTTTTCTCTTTTTCTTTTATTCATCCAAGATCATGGCAAAATAATCAAGCCCTTGACTCAACACTAATCTTTATTATATATAGCTCGCGGACTCGATTACAAAGAGAGATCAAAAGGCAAAACTCAAAACTAGATCATGCCATAAACTTTATTCTACTAGATCAAGATACTACTAATAGGATCGAACTAAAAAACGATAAAGATAGTAGTTGTGATGGTGATACGATATCGTGGCATCTCCCCCAAGCTTGGCAGTTGCCCATACCCATGTGATTATATATCCTTGGTTGGTGAAGAATGTGGTGGTGATGGATAATCACACATCGAACGTAAGAGGTCCTCCAGCTTGCGACTAATGCCCTTGAGTGCGACAATATGCTCCTTCAACAAAATATATTCTTGTGTGAGATACTTGTTTTGTATACGAGCTAACTCAATCATCTTGAAAGCTTCAATCTCGGTTGGGGTAAGAAGGTTATGATCAAGTTGAAGGATGTCTTTTGCTGCCGGAGCTTGATCCTCCGTGGCCTTCTTGGTCCTTTCATCCTTGTTGACCCTCGTAGGTTCTTCCCTCTTCAGATCTATCTTCATTAACCAAGCATCATTGTCACCATTGTTGGAGGAGGGAGACGACATGATGCCTAGCCAGGAAAACCCTGACAGAAAATAGCTCGAAACAAGAACAGAGGAGGTTTGCGTGGTACGGGAGTCAAGACCTTCGGGAGAATATATAATGAATTTTTACCAACCAAAATACGTATCGTGCAAGAAAGCAGAGTCCGGAAGGCAAACGAGGTGCTCACGAGGTAGGTGGCGCGCCCAGGGCGGTAGGGCGCGCCCACCACCCTTTTGGGGCCCTCGTGTCCTTCCCAGACTGCTACTTATTTTTCTATTTTTCTAAATATTCCAAAACGGAGAAATATTGCCTTAAAAATTGTTGTGGAGTCGGTTTACTTACCGTACCACATACCTGTTCCTTTTCGGAGTCTGAAACGTTCCGGAAAGTGTCCCTTATGTATTCCTCCGGGGTTACGGTTTCAATAATATTGGTTTCAACATTTATGGGATTACCTGAGATATAATGTTTAATTCTTTGGCCGTTTACCACCTTCGGATTTGTGCCCTCGAAGTTGTTGATTTTTATGGCACTAGAACGATAGACCTCCTAGATAACATAGGGGCCTTCCCATTTAGAGAGAAGTTTTCCTGGAAAAAAATCTTAAACGAGAGTTGTATAGCAATACATAATCACCTACATTAAACTCATGCCATCTTTTAACTTTTTCTTTAAACAACTTGGCATTTTCATAAGCCTGGGTTCTCCATTCATCAAGTGAGCTAATATCAAATAACCTCTTCTCATCGGCAAGTTTGAAATCATAGTTGAGCTCTTTAATAGCCTAATATGCCTTATGTTCTAGTTCGAGAGGTAAGTGACATGCTTTTCCATAAACCATTTTATACGGAGACATACCCATATGATTTTTGTATGCAGTTGTATATGCCCATAATGCATCATCAAGTTTCTTAGACCAATTCTTTCTGGACCTATTAACAGTCTTTTGCAAAATTAATTTGAGCTCTCTATTTCTCAACTCTACTTGACCACTAGACTGTGGGTGATAAGGAGGTGCAATTCTATGGTTAACATCATATTTAGCAAGCATTTTACGGAAGGCACCATGAATAAAGTGTGAACCACCATCAGTCATTAAATATCTAGGGACTCCAAACCTCAGAAAAATAACTTCTTTAAGCATTTTAATAGAAGTGTTATGATCATCACTACTAGTTGGAATAGCTTCTACCCACTTAGTAACGTAATCAATAGCAACTAGGATATGTGTATATCCATTAGAGACAAGAAAAGGTCCCATATAATCAAAGCCCCAAACATCAAACGGTTCAATAACAAGAGAATAATTCATAGGCATTTCTTGACATCTACTAATATTACCAATTCTTTGACATTCATCACAAGACAAGACAAACTTACGGGCATCCTTGAAGAGAGTAGGCCAATAAAAACCAGATTGTAATACCTTATGTGCAATTCTATCTCCAGCGTGGTGTCCTCCATAAGACTCGGAATGACACTTGCGTAGGATCTGTTCCTGTTCATGATTAGGTACAAAACATCTAATAACACCATCTGCTCCTTTATAAAGATGTGGGTCATCCCAAAAGTAATGTCTCAAGTCATAGAAGAACTTTTTCTTTTGCTGGTATGTGAAGCTAGGTGGTATAAACTTAGCAACAATATAATTAGCGTAATCAGCATACCATGGAGTACTACGAGAAGTACTTATAACATTTAATTGTTCATCAGGAAAGTTATCATTAATAGGCAGTGGGTCATCAAGAATATTTTCTAACCTAGACAAGTTGTCTGCAACGGGGTTCTCAGCTCCCTTTCTATCAACAATATGCAAATCAAATTATTGTAGCAAGAGAACCCATCTAATAAGTCTAGGTTTAGCATCTTTCTTTTCCATAAGGTATTTAATAGCAGCATGATCAGTTTGAATAGTTACTTTAGAATCAACAATATAAGATCTGAACTTATCACAGGCAAATACAACTACTAAAAGTTCTTTTTCAGTAGTAGCATAATTTCTTTGAGCATTGTTTAGAGTCTTACTAGCATAATGAATAAGATTTAATTTCTTATCAACTCTTTGCCATAGAATAGCACCTACAGCATAATCACTAGTATCACACATAATTTCAAAGGGTAAATTCCAATCAGGTGGCTGAAGAACAGGTGCAGAGACTAATGCTTTCTTAAGTATTTAAAATGCTTCTACACAATCATCAAAGACAAATGGTATATCTTTTTGCAATAAATTAGTCAGAGCCGAGAAATTTTTGAGAGGTCCATAATGAACCTCCTATAAAATCTAGCATGACCAAGGAAACTTCTCATACCTTTGATGTCCTTGGGACATGGCATCTTTTCAATAGAATCAACCTTGGCTTTATCAACTTCAATACCTCTTTCAGAAACTTTGTGCCCCAAGACAATACCTTCATTAACCATAAAGTGGCACTTTTCCCTATTCAAGACAAGATTAGTTTCTTCACATCTCTGCAAAACTCGATCAAGATTGCTCAAGCAATCATCAAAAGAGGAACCATAGACAGAAAAGTCGTCCATGAAAACCTCACAAATCTTTTCACAAACGTCAGAGAATATAGCCATCATGCATCTTTGAAAGGTAGCAGGTGCATTACATAAACCAAAAGGCATACATCTATAAGCAAAAGTACCAAAAGGGCATGTAAAAGTAGTCTTTGATTGACCTCTAGCCGACACAGGTATTTGAGAGAAACCAGAATAACCATCTCGAAAGCAATAGTGTGTATGGTTTCATAATCTTTCTAGCATTTGATCAATAAAAGGTAAGGGGTAATGATCTTTATAGTAGCTTTATTTAATTTACAGAAATCAATTACCATCCTATAACCTGTGATAATTCTTTGTGGAATCAATTCATCTTTATCATTAGGAACAACAGTAATACCTCCATTCTTAGGGACACAATGGACAGTACTTACCCACTCACTATCAGCAACGGGATAGATTATACCTGCCTCCAGAAGCTTGAGTATTTCTTTTCTTACCACTTCTTTCATTTTAGGATTCAGACGTCATTGTGGATCACGAACTGGTTTGGCATCCGCTTCCAAATTTATTTTATGTTGACATAGAGTGGGACTAATGCCCTTAAGATCATCAAGAGTATATCCAATAGTAGCACGATGCTTCTTCAAAGTTTTCAATAATCTTTCCTCCTCATGCTCTTAAAGGTTAGCACTAATAATAACAGGATATATCTTCTTTTCATCAAGATAAGCATATTTAAGATTATCAGGCAACGGTTTAAGCTCAAACACGAGATCACCCTTGGGTGGAGGAGGATCCCCTAAAATTTCAACAGGCAAATTGTGTTGCGGAATAGGTTCCTGTTTAAAGAATACTTCATCTATTTCCCTTCTTTCATTCATGAACATATTATTTTCATGGTCTAGCAAATAGTGTTCTAAAGGATCACTAGGAGGTACGGCAATAGAAGCAAGACCAATAATTCATCCTTAGTAGGTAATTCTTCCTCACGATGTTGTTTACTAAATTTAGAGAAACTAAACTCATGAACCATATCATCCAAGCCAATAGTAACAACATTCTTTTCGCAGACTATCTTAGCATTAACAGTATTCAAGAAGGGTCTACCAAATATAATGGGACAAAAGCTATCTTGCGGAGAAGTAAGAACAACAAAATCAGCAGGATATTTAGTTTTCCCACACAAGACTTCAACATCTCTAACAATTCCAATTGGTGAAATAGTATCTCTATTGGCAAGTTTAATTGTGACATCAATATCTTCTAACTCTGTAGGTGCAATATCATGCATAATTTCTTTGTATAAGTCATGAGGTATAACACTAGCACTGGCACCCATATCACATAAGCCATGATAACAATGATCTCCTATTTTAACAGAAATAACAGGAACGCCTAACACGGGTCTATGTTTATCTTTAGCACAGGGTTTAGCAATTCTAGCAGTTTCACCTTCGAACTTAATAACATGCCCATCAATATTATTAGATAAGAGATCTTTAACAATAGCAATATTAGGTTCTACTTTAACTTGCTCAGGAGGTGTGTAAGTTTTAATATTGCTTTTACAAACAACAGTTGAAGCTTTAGCATGATCCTTTACTCTAACAGGGAAAGGTGGTTTCTCAACATAAGCAGTAGGAACAATAGGATCATTGTAAGTGACAGTCTTTTCTTCAACTTTAATAGGTGCAGCTACTTTTACTTCTATGGGAGGATGATATTTAAACCACTTCTCCTTAGGGAGATCAACATAAGTAGTAAAAGATTCACAGAAAGAAGCTACTATCTCACAATCAAGTCCATATTTAGTGCTAAACTTACGGAAAATATCGGTGTCCATAAAAGATTTAACACAATCAAACTTAGGTGTCATACCTGACTCCTTACCTTCGTCGAGGTCCCAATCTTCAGAGTTGCGTTTAATCCTATCCAATAAATTCCATCTGAATTCAATAGTCTTCATCATAAAAGAGCCAGCACAAGAAGTATCAAGCATGGTGCGATTGTTTTCAGAAAGCCGAGCATATAAATTTTGAATAATCATTTCTCTTGAGAGCTCATGATTGGGGCATGAATATAACATTGATTTAAGCCTCCCCCAAGCTTGAGCCATGCTTTCTCCTTCGCGAGGCCAGAAATTATATATATAATTGCGATCACGGTGAACAAGATGCATAGGGTAATACTTATGATGAAATTCTAACTTCAATCTTTTATTGTCCCATGATCTCATATCATCACATAGCCTATACCATATCAATGCGTCTCCCTTCAAAGATAAAGGGAAGACCTTCTTCTTAGCAACATCATCGGGTATACCTACAAGCTTAAATAATCCACAAACTTCATCCACATATATTAAGTGCTCATCAGGATGCTTTGTTCCATCTCCTGTAAAAGGGTTAGCTAGTAGTCTTTCCATCATACCCGAAGGAAATTCAAAAGGAGTTTCATTTTAAATAGGTTCAGTAGGTTGAGGCGCAACTCTTTGCTCTACTGGACGGGGTGAAGATACCCCGAACAAGCCCCTCAGAGAATTACTTTCCATAATAACACGTGACAGTAAATTTCAGCACACTATATAAATTTTTCCTTACCAAATTCCACCTACCAAAGGCGCTACACTCCCCGGCAACGGCGCCAGAAAAGAGTCTTGATGACCCACAAGTATAGGGGATCTATCGTAGTCCTTTCCATAAGTAAGAGTGTCGAACCCAATGAGGAGCAAAAGGAAATGATAAGCGGTTTTCAGCAAGGTATTCTCTGCAAGTACTGAAATAAGTGGTAACAGATAGTTTTGTGATAAGATAAATTGTAACGAGCAAATAGTAACAAAAGTAAATATAGTGCAGCAAGGTGGCCCAATCCTTTTTGTAGCAAAGGACAAGCCGGAACAAACTCTTATAATAGGAAAAGCGCTCCCGAGGACACATGGGAATATCGTCAAGCTAGTTTTCATCACGTTCATATGATTCGCGTTCGATACTTTGATAATTTGATATGTGCGTGGACCGATGCTTGGTTGCTGTTCTTACTTGAACAAGCATCTTACTTATGATTAACCTCTATTGCAAGCATCCGCAACTACAACAAAAGTATTAAGGTAAACCTAACCATAGCATGAAACATATGGATCCAAATCAGCCCCTTATGAAGCAAAGCATAAACTAGGGTTTAAGCTTCTGTCACTCTAGCAACCCATCATCTACTTATTACTTCCCAATGCCTTCCTCTAGGCCCAAATAATGGTGAAGTGTTATGTACTCGACGTTCACACAACACCACTAGAGGCTAGACAACATACATCTTATCAAAATATCAAACGAATACCAAATTCACATGACTACTAATAGCAAGACTTCTCCCTTGTCTTCAGGAACGAACGTAATTACTCACAAAGCATATTCATGTTCATAATCAGAGGGGTAATAATATGCATTTAGGATCTGAACATATGATCTTCCACCAAATAAACCAACTAGCATCAACTTCAAGGAGTAATCAACACTACTAGCAACCTACTAGCACCAATCCCGGACTTTGAGACAAGAATTGGATACAAGAGATGAACTAGGGTTTGGAGATGAGATGGTGCTGGTGAAGATGATGATGGATATTTCCCTCTCCCGATGAGAGGAGCGTTGGTAATGATGATGCTGATGATTTCCCCCTCCGGGAGCACTAGTAGAAAAAGGGTCAAACGTGAAGCTCATTAGTGCCGGTTTGAATTTGAGCCGGCACTAATGTGTGCATTAGTGCCGGTTCCAACGGCTAGCCGGCCGCTCTCATTAGTACCGGTTCGTGGAGAACCTTTAGCACCGGTTCGTGCCATGAACTGGTACTAAAGTGAGTGGTGGCAGGATGTTGTCAGTCCGGGGCCCCTCCAGCACCTTTAGTACCAGGTCGTATCACGAACCAATACTAAAGGTCGTCCTACATAGACCCTTCGTCCACCCGAGCTCGCTCTGTTCTTCCCCTTTCCCCTCTCCTCTCTGTTCTTTTCCCTCTTCCTCTCAAGCTCATCACACATTTTGCCCAAAATTTGTCAAGATTTGAAGGCCCCCATCCATTCAAATGATCACAAAGGTTAGCAACTTTGTCCATTCATCTCTCATTGCTAGATTAGCTTGTGCAATGCTTTATATAGTGATTGATTTCTGAGTTTAGTAATTTGGGAGGAATTATATATATGTGCTAGTATTTGATTTATATGCAATTTGAGGTCAAAAATAACACTTAGTTTGCATATGTAGGTGTGGTTTACTTGGTACCTTCTAAATCTCCGTCGTAACCACCGTCGGTCGCTTGCAACGTCCCGTTGCCGGCACCACCTTGTGGTGAGCCTCTTGTTCATGAAGTTTTATATAAAAAATCAATGTTTGTGTGATTTATAGTTACTCGTATAATTATCTTACCCATACGTTGTTTGTTATACATAGTGCCATGGTTTTGATATCCGTCCCCGTCGGCCCTCGTCCGGGTTATGATTCGGATGTGGTATATTCTCTTTTAAAACTATTCATTGCATTTCGTGTTTATGACAAATTATGCCCATCAAGTTGACATAGATATTTGTATGTAGAAGGTAGTTGAACCGAAAATTCCAACCGACCTTATTGTCGAGACGTTAAATTTAGTTGAAAGAGAAAACGAGGATTTGAAGGAAAAATTGAAAAGAATTGAGGGTGAGAAGATGGAATGTCGTCGATGATCACAATATTAAGATGGAGAAAATGCACTTGAAGATTAGAAAGATTAGAAAATATGCCATTCATAGTGAGGCTTGGTATCATTATGCTGTTGGATCAATTGTTACCTTAGTTGCGATCTTGATTGCATTTGTTGTTGCATTTAAATTCTTTAGCTAGAGAGTTATTTGTTTGTTGCATTTAAGTGTTGTATGATCTTTATGTATGAACTTTATGTATTGTATTAATTTGGTGTTTTCGGTGCTCTGTATTGAAGATGAGCTGGCAATGGATGTACGATGATCGATGCTCTCCCGAGTTCACTAATCGCGTGCGTACTTTTCTGCTTTCGGCTGAGGCAAACAAGCGGGCGGATGGTTTTATGCCTTGTCCATGTGATGGCTGTAAGAATGGTCACAATTACTCTACGTCAAGAACCATTCACGTCCACCTGTTTGAGTCCGGTTTCATGCCCCACTATAATGTTTGGACCAAGCATGGAGAAAGAGGGGTTATGATGGAAGACAATGAAGAAGAAGAGGACGACGACAACTATCCTGGCCATGGGTTCCCTGAATACGATGATACGACAATGAGGGAAGAAGCTGAGCCGGCAATGCAGGAAGAAGCTGAGCCGGCAATGCGAGAAGAAGCTGAAGAAGAGGCATCGGATGAGCCCGTTGATGATCTAGGTCGGGCCATTGCCGATGCAAAGAGAAACTGCGCAAGTGATTTGGAGAAGAAGAAGTTGCAGCGCATGTTAGAGGATCACAAAAAATTGTTGTACCCGAATTGCGTAGGTGACCAGAAAAAGCTGGGCACCACACTGGAATTGCTACAATGGAAGGCAGAGAATAGTGTATCTGACAAGGTTTTTGGAAAGTTGCTGGTAATGTTAAAGAATATGCTTCCAAAGGACAACGAATTGCCCGAGAGTATGTATGAAGCAAAGAAGGTTGTCTGCCCTCTAGGGTTAGAGGTGCAGAAGATACTTGCATGCCCTAATGATTGCATCCTCTACCGTGGTGAGTACGAGGATTTGAACGCTTGCCCAGTATGCGGTGCATTGCGCTATAAGATCAGCCGCGATGACCCTGTTGATGTCGAGGGCGAGCGCCCTAGGAAGAAGATTCCTGCCAAGGTGATGTGGTATGCTCCTATAATACCACGGTTGAAACGTTTGTTCCAAAACAAACAGCATGCCAAGGCGATGCGATGGCATAGATAAGACCATAAGGAAGACGGAAAGTTGAGAGTACCCGCTGACGGGTCGCAGTGGAGAAAAATCGAAAGAAAGTATAGGAAGGAGTTTGCAGATGACGCAAGGAACGCATGGTTTGGTCTAAGCGCAAATGGCATTAATCCTTTTGGGGAGCAGAGCAGCAACCATAGCACCTGGCCTGTGACTCTATGTTTGTATAACCTTCCTCCTTTGTTGTGCATGAAGCGGAAGTTCATTATGATGCCAGTGCTCATCCAAGGCCCTAAGCAACCCGGCAACGACATTGATGTGTACCTAAGGCCATTAGTTGAAGAACTCTTACAACTGTGGAATGGAACAGGTGTACGTTCATGGGATGAGCACATGGGGGAAGAATTTGACCTAAAGGCGTTGATGTTCGTGACCATCAATGATTGGCCTGCTCTCAGTAACCTTTCAGGACAGACAAACAAGGGATACCGCGCATGCACGCACTGTTTGGACGATACCGACAGTCTATATTTGGCTAATTGTAAGAAGAATGTGTACCTGGGACATCGTCGATTTCTTCCGAGAAGGCATCCCGTAAGAAAGAAAGGCAAGCATTTCAAAGGTGAGGCGGATCACCGGACGAAGCCTCGCCACCGTACTGGTGCTGATGTACATGATATGGTCAAGGATTTGAAGGTGGTCTTTGTAAAGGGTCCTGGTGGACAACCTGTTCCGAATGACGCTGACGGACACGCACCCATGTGGAAGAAGAAATCTATATTTTGGGACCTGCCCTATTGTAAAGACCTAGAGGTCCGCTCCTCAATCGACGTGATGCACGTGACGAAGAATCTTTGTGTGACCCTGCTTGGCTTCTTGGGCGTGTATGGGAAGACAAAAGATACACCTGAGGCACAGGAGGACCAGCAACGTATGCATGGAAAAGATGGCATACATCAGGGTCATGCAAGCTACGCTCTTACCAAAGAAGAGAAGGAAATCTTCTTTGAATGCATGCTCAGTATTAAGGTACCGTCTGGCTTCTCGTCGAATATAAAGGGAATAATAAACAGGGCAGAGAAAAAGTTCCAAAACCTAAAGTCTCATGACTGCCACGTGATTATGACGCAACTGCTTCCGGTTGCATTGAGGGGGCTTCTACCAGAAAACATTCGATTAGCCATTGTGAAGCTATGTGCATTCCTCAATGCAATCTCTCAGAAGGTAATCGATCCAGAAATCATACCAAGGTTTGAGAATGATTTGGTGCAATGTCTTGTCAGTTTCGAGTTGGTGTTCCCACCATCCTTCTTCAACATCATGATGCATGTCCTAGTTCACCTAGGTGAAGAGATTAACGTTTTGGGTCCTGTATTTCTACACAATATGTTCCCCTTTGAGAGGTTCATGGGAGTCTTAAAGAAATATGTTCATAACCGTGCTAGGCCAGAAGGAAGCATCTCCAAGGGCCATGAAAATGAGGAGGTCATTGAGTTTTGTATTGACTTTATTCCTGACCTTAAGCCGATTGGTGTTCCTGAATCGCGGCATAAGGGCAGAGTGGATGGAAAAGGCATGCTAGGGGGGAACAAATAATATGTATGGACGGACATTCTCTCACTGAGGCACACTACACAGTTCTATAGAATTCCGCCTTGGTGGCTCCGTATATGGATGAACACAAGAATTTTCTACACTACAAACACCCGGAGCGGTCTGATGACTGGATTACACGTGAACAAACTAGGAGTTTCGCCAGCTGGTTGCAGACATGTACCATGCATGACGCCTCTATTGAAGATGACCTGTACTTGCTGTCCCAGTTACCATCTTGGAATATAATGACTTTCAAAGGGTACGATATAAATGGTAATACATTTTACACGATCGCCCAAGATAAGAAGAGCACCAACCAAAACAGTGGTGTCCGCTTTGATGAAGAAACCAAGACGGGAAAGGAAACATATTATGGTTATATACATGACATATGGGAACTTGACTATCGACGTGGTTTGAAGGTCCCTTTGTTACGGTGCAAATGCACTACAAGAAATATGTCAACTTGTGACCACCACTATTGGTCACTGAATGGTCACAAATTTCCATTTGTGACCTTTTTGTGACCAAAAACATAAGGTCAAAAGCTGGCCTTCATAAACTGACTATAGCGATCTTTCTTCTGGAATGGTCGAAGACGTTTATGACCAAAATATGCCTACTATTCTGTTTTGGTCACTAGAAGCCTCCCCAGGCCACGTAGGCATCCAGTGTGGCAAGATGATGTAGCACAAGATTAAGCCCGGTCCATTTCGGTGCTTTAGATGGGCCGAGCCCATCAATTCAGCCTTTTTAATATTTTTTCCTGTCAATTTTTCTTCGATTTCATGGGCCTAGCCCAACATTATAGCCTTTTTACTTTCTGGGCCATGGCCTTTTTGGCTCAACAATTCCAGATTTTTTTATAATTACATTTTTCTTTTCTTGTTTTAAGATGGGTCAATTGAGATGGGTCCCAATTGTAAGTTCTGGTAATTGGTCCCAGTTGTCAGGTTCTAGTAAGTGGGTCCCAATTGTCAAGGTCATATTCTTCAGATTTCAATTTCATAGTAAAAAATAGCCAGTATTTAAATTGGCATAGACAAAAAAATACAAGTAGTACTTAAAATAACAGCAGCCAAAATCAGTATGGAGTTGCTACTCTATAAATAACACATAATACATCTTCAATCACTGTTTTACATGCTCTATTTGTAACAACAATAGAATCAGTATGGAGCTCTATGTGTAACAGCTACAGAATTTACAAGCTCTATGTGTCTTCAATCTTCTTCAACATGGAGCTCCTTCGGCACAAACTGGGCACCTGCAACATCACAGGAAGGCAATTTTAGTGCTCCATCAAAGAACCAAGTAAATTGCCCTCAATCATACAAAGTAATACTGTTGAAGAATAGGTTCAAATGAGAAGGCGGCATGAAACTAGTGATACAACATGCAGAAAACACTACAATGTAATACTGTTGTAAGTTCATATCAGCGCAAAATCAACACTATTATATAGAGCAAATGATATGCCCCCTTTTAATAAAACTGTAGTGTATGCTAGTGACAAAACAAGGGATAGGACTAATATGATGTGCCAGATTGCCAGCAACAGTGCATGCATCTTCATATTTCAAAATGACCAATAGACTAGTTAGCTGGCAAAATACTAAAGAAGGCATAGACAGAAACGAAGGTAACATGCATCACATCAAAAACTAGTAAGCACTGAACCTACATCATATATACAGTAACATCACCAATTAGGTTGCATGTGTATGCTAGAAATCAAGAATCGAAAGGACTTCAACTTGTTTCAAATATCTTGCCTCTGTTGCTCCCAGTTCAGTAAAGAAATGGTCAAGCAGTGAGCGCTTCGACTCATGGACTTAGCAGTGCACAATAGATTTCATGATGGAGCTTAAATAGAATTCCTAGAAAAGAACAATGAAGAGCTATATAGTTAAGTAAGCATCCTTGGTTGTACAAATAAGTGGAGAGAACAATAAAGAGCTAGATAGTCTAGAATTTCAGTTGAGAAACGGTAACTTGATGTAAACTTGCTTGAAAATAGAAAACACCTAACAAGCTTGTGAAGCTTACCATGATTTCAAAAGCAGGGGTTATCTAATCTTTTATGCCATCCTCCCAAAATTTGGCTAGATGATTCTGCAACTGTAGTTGTACCTAGCTGCTCAAAATATAAACATATAGATGAGTGCTTCTCACATGTCACCAGAGGTAAATAGCAATACACATAAATGAATGAACAGGGGAATATTCTACAGCAAGATGAACCAACAGAGATATATCTTGTAGCCTACAACAATCAAGTTAGAAATCGCATCCATTTTGTAATTAAACAACACCTAAATATATACATGCACTACTTCAGGAAATTTATGACTAGGAGATGTATTAATAGAAGATTACGAACTAATGTACTTGTGCTTGATCTAGTTGAATAAATGCAGATTAAGTTCCGGGTACAACCAGCTCCAACTTATGCTACTAGCTATTGACAGAAAACACACAGAGAGAGAAGGGGGGAGATCCAGCGACAATATGACTACAGCAGGCGACCCCGAGGGAAGATCAGTCACTCGACGCGGCATCAGCTTCAGGCACCTTCTTCTTGAAGATTTCTTCTTTGCCCCTGAAGCATCCGCCAGCAGGCTTAGCGTGCCTACAATCTGCATCATCATGCATGCACAAGTGTGTTAGTTTCAACATAGTAGGCTAGCTTTATAAGGAATAAAGGAACACTCCATCCATCCATCTGATGCAAATATTTGCACTAAAACTATGATGAACCTGCACCCAGAATTATATCTCTAGGAGAGAGGGCCCTGCTTGTACAACAACAATACCAACTAACAAGAGCTAATTAATAATCCTACTATATACTAGCATCAAAACCGAACAAGTACTTCCACTTCAATCAAGTGTGGACAAGTAACTGTTTAAGCAGGGACAGTGTCACAGCCCAATATTGATGTTGCTAAGAAGCCAAATACATAAATACGGAACTGAAAGTGGTAACATATACATATACCTTCAGTACAACCTCCTCAAAGCACTACTCCACATTCACTTTGGTCTTCATGATGCATTCCAGATAGACATAAAGTCAATGCCTTCCTTCTTGATGACCACCCCCTCGCTCTCTTGCCAAACCCAGCATCTAAATTCAGCTCTTAAACACAGACATGAATAAATCGACACAAGAAACCTACTATGCGACATGCCTCAACACAATACAGACAATAAAGTAGTACTTGTGTCAAGCTGGTCTACTTAATCATGTATAACTAAAAACACAAGCATGTAAGCTGATGTGTAGTTCACATATACTAGGAAATTATATATGTACACTTGTTCAGTGCATATATATGTACTGTAAGGCTTCCGTGAAGTGACATTAATGAGGACCAAACATATACAGGCCCTTGGAAATAGAAGTTACATTCAGTTCACCATTGCATTAAAACCTACGTGCTGTAGTGAAAAATAACAAGAAAAGGTTTTCTAGTTATTAACAGGGCAAAAACTGATAAGTAGGAAGCTAGTCACATCAGTAAAAAGTTAAGTAGCACAGTTTTCAATTTTAAGAAGCATAAATGCAAGCCAGTCCTAGATACTATTCTTGGATGTTATCAGGACTCAAGCTGTAGAGTACAAAAAATGCAAAGGCAGATTAACAGACGCTTGCATTTGTATTGGGTTAGGTCAATCACAGATTTTCGGATGGAAAGAGCGTGTTGCTTGCCTTCTTGCGCACGAGGGTGGTGCAGACATTCTCAACCTCCTACAGCGCCCGGTGCATCGACAGGCCGACATCCAGCAGCAGAACTAGCCCCTCCTACATGGCAATCGGTGAATCAAAGCCGTTAGCGTAACATAAGTTATTAGGCTCCAATACACAGGCTCACAATTTGACATTCACACCACATCACTACGGATCTATCAGTTTAGCAATTGACATTTTTTCGAACAAGGATAAAATCACCCCTTTACTTTACTTGGAACTAAAAACTATGACACGAGTAGGAGTAGTCCCACTCACATCACTCTGCATATAGTACGGTAATTATAACACCAATTCTCATGCAAGTCAACAACCGGGCAAGTTCATATATCTCATGAATAGAGAACTATGATATGGGCAGTAGTAGTACCACTCACGCCACTACTGTATATTACCACCAACTTTCATGCCCGTGCAAGAACCTGGCTAGTTAACATCCAGTCACTAACTACCCAAACTAGTGCATCTAAACCTGAAGGACTGCATGAGAATTGGGTCAAGTTGGAGCGTGATAGAGCTGTACTCGTCTTGGAGCGTGATTGACCCGCTTCCAGTGCGTCTGAACAAGACTAGAGAAGTATATACCTCTCAGCTCACGTGTAAATGAGACTAGAGAAGTATGAAAGGGCACATTCTATAATAAGTTGATAACAGTCACAGCAGTATCAGGAAATTGTTCAGCGAGAACAGTATGAAAGGGCACATTCTATTCGAACCAATACGAGCGAGAACAGCGAGCACGATCTTGGCACCGCAAATCGAATACAGCAGGACGGCGTGAACAATTGAGTCAGATCTTGTAGCGGGACCAGAGCGGTGAGCAGAAGTAGCAGGGCTAGGAGGACGCATACCAGCCATGGAGGCGCTTGTGGAGGTTGACGATGTACTCCCTCATGACAACCTCCTCCTTCCGTAGTGCTCCGCCCTTCTTCTCCTGGAGACGGGAACGGCCTCTCCGTCTTGCCCCCCGCGGCGGCGGTGGCGGCCGTGGACGCGTGGTGGTGGTGGATGAGACAGAGGAGACCGAGGAGGTGTCTTCGCCGTCCTCCGGTGGAACAGGGAGGCAAAGGCACTCGGAAACGGAGCTAGTCGTGAGGAGGAGATCGAGGCTTGGGACTCCGGGCGCTGGACGCGGGCGTGTGCAGCTGAAGAAGAAGGGAGGGGTTGGATCATAGGGTGCCACCGCAGATCGGGATCTGGATGTAGGACGGAGAGCCGGAGGTTGGGATCTGGATTGGGTGCGAGAGAGAGTGAAATGGCCGGTGTGGAAGGACGGTGGGAGACGATGGGAGAGCGATGCGGTGGGAGCCGCCATCTTCGATCTGGATCGGGGAGAGGAAGAGAGAGAGGTTGCTGTGGCGGTGGCGGATCTGGCCGTGGACTGGCCTCGTCGGCTCGATCTAGTGCCATGGGAGAGAGGGAGAGGTGCGGTACAGAGTGCTGGTCGGGGAAGGATCGACGGCGGTGGGGGTGAGAGGAGGACAGTAGGATTCCCGCTTGAGGTGGCGGCGGCAAGGGAGGAATGCAGCGCTAGGGTTCGCGCGAGAGAGAGGAGGTCACGAGGGGTGTGGTTGGGTGGGGTTCGAGAGAGGGGGGGTTTGCTGCCATGGGTTGGATGGATGGATGGATGGATGGTCAGATGGATGCCATGTCACCTATCCAAGCCACAAGTAATTCCACCAATCAGAATTAAGTTTTTGTAGGGGTTTTTTTCCTTTTTTTCTCTTATAGGGCAAATGTCCAATGTTATGTCAAAATTCATGGCAAAGTTTGTCCAAATGATCTCATATTTTGCATAAGTGTGCATATTGGAATGACAAACAATGTTGCTAAAGGGAATTTTCATTTTCTTTTCACAAAAATTTTATTTTCCATTTTTTGAGTGCCCCAAAAGAGGGTTTTTTGTGAAGGACCTACCATTTATTTGTTGCAAAATTGTACCAAAACAATTTTCTAAAATACTATGCCATATTTAATGCACAATTGACCAAATGGTTGGGTGTAAAAAGTTTTGATCCACCTCTCGTGAAAAAGACAAATTTCTGCCGATTCAGTAGGAAGCGGGTCCAATTTGAATTGTAGCTGCCTTGTAGTTTGCTCTTTATTTTTTCCAAAAATCATTTCTAGGTACATAAGTATCTATTTAATCAGAGAAACACCAAAAAAATTCCAAGATTCAACCACTAGCTAGGAACAGTCATTCCCGCTGTTTTGACCGCATTTTGAAACGGGCATAAAAAATTCAAAAAAAAGTCAAAAAATTGGGAAACCTTCGCATTGTGTCATTATATGTGGCCAAGTTCACATGAAAAATAATAAACTTGTAATACAGCAATTATTTTTAAAAAGTGTTCTCAGAAACGAGCTATCACGCGTGAAGATTCATGGCTTTCAAGCCAAATGATCAATCTCATGGCCACATTCATGGCATAGTTTGTTCAAATGATCTCATATTGTGCACTAGGGTGCATATTGGAATTCCAAACAATGTTTCCTCAGGAACTTTTTATTTTCTTTGCACGGAAAATCTATTTTCCATTTTTCGAGTGCCCGAATTAAGTTCTTTTTGTGAAGGACCTACCATATATTTGTTGCAAAATTGGACCAAATCATTTTTCTAAAATACCAGGCCATATTTGATTCACAATTAACCAAATGGTTGGGTGTCAAAAGCCTTGATCCACCTCTAGTGAAAAAGACAAATTCCCGCCGATTCAGTAGGAAGCGGGTCAAATTTGAACTGCAGTTGCCTCATAGTTTGCTCTTTATTTCTTCAAAAATCATTTCTAGATACATAAGTATCTATTTAATCAGAGAAACATCAAAAGTTTTCCAAGATTCAACCACTAGCTAGGAACGGTCAAACCCGCCGTTTTCATCGTATTTCGAAACGGGCATAAAAAATTCAAAAAAATCAAAAAATTGGGAAACCTTCGCATTATGTCATTATATGTGACCAAGTTTCCAGGAAAAATAACAAACTTGTAATATGGGAATTATTTTTAAAAAGTGTTCTCAGAAATGAGCTATCATGCGTGAAGATTCGTGGCTTTCAAGCCAAATGATCAATCTTATGGCCACATTCATGGCATAGTTTGTTCAAATGATCTCATATTGTGCAAAAGGGTGCATCTTGGAATTCCAAACAATGTTGCCTAAGGGAGTTTTCATTTTCTTTGCACGGAAAATTCATTTTCCATTTTATGAAGGCCCAAAATGAGTTTTTTTTGTGAAGGAGCTACCATATATTTGTTGCAAAATTGGACCAAATCATTTTTATAAAATATTAGTCCATATTTAATGCATAATTGACAAAATGGTTTGGTGTCAAAAGTTTTGATCCACCACTTGTGAACAAGACAAATTTCTGCCGATTCAGTAGGAAGTGTGTCAATTTTGAACTGCATCTACCTTATTGTTTGCTCTTTATTTTTTCCAAAAATCATTTCTAGTTACATAAATATCTATTTAATCATAAATACATGGTTTGGTGGCAATACGTCGAGGTTCCGATGTGCCCCAGGGCCCCAACTCCAAAGCGCGTAAACTCACATGCCCGTCACGTGGTCACTGCGTGACCTTGGCATTGACATGCTTTCTGGGAGGTCTAGGCATGTCTAGTGGGTTGGGGACTCCCCAGGTAGGTGCTAGGAAGAAAATTACAACAAAAGAATCTCACGAGGAGACTGACCTATGCTCAAAGATGAATTAGCAGCCAAGTGTTTGATTAGCGGTACGGGAAATGCACATGACCAATGGGCATGAGTTTTGGCTGAGGATGATCATCTACTAAGGATAATATCTTCAAAAAAATTTAGCTCAAAAGGAGGATCCTAGGTGGTACTTGCTTTGCAAAGTACTACGCTGGACAAAAATATGAATGTTGAAGCTGGGCTGAAAATAATGAATGGATTGAGCTGAAATTTGGTGGAGGATGGTTATTTGGGCATACGAAAGCATTGTAGAAAATTGATACCATTTGGACATGCCAAAGTAGTACTTCCTTCACAATGCTCTTCTATGGACAGAAACTTGGGAAAACTAGTGAGAGAGATTGGATGAATTAAATGAGCTAAAAATTGGTGTAGGTAAGTTACATAGGTATGGTCATGCACTGGTAAATTTTCAGATCATTTGGGTAATCCTAGCTAGTACTTACTTCACAAAGCTTCTCTCGAGGTAGAAACTTTGGAAATTTCTTGAGAAAGATTTACTAGGAAAATTGAGCTAAATATTATCATGTGGCAATGATTTGGGTATGGAAGAGTGCCCGAAAAGTTTGAGGGTAATAGGAGGGGTCTATATAACACTTGCTTTGCAACGTGCCAATTTGGCCATAAAATATAAATTGAACCTGGGCTCACATAGATGATTTGACTGAGCTGCAATTTGGAGGAGGGTGATAATTTGGGTATATGAAGGAACTGTATACATTTGATGTCATTTCGATATATAAAAAAGGTACTTCCTTCACAATGCTTCTATGTGGAAAAAAACTTTGGAAATTTGCCGAGGAAGATTTGCTAGGCAAATGGAGCTGAATTTTGTCATGCGGTAATGATTTGGATAGGAAAGAGTGCCCAACAATTCCGAGGGCAATCAAGAATATATAAATAGCACTTCCTTCATAAAAGTGCTATTTGATGAAGATATGACCCAAAGAATTTATGAGATTTTTTTGGGAATTTTGGGAATGACAGAAATATAGGTTGCTTCACAACCTAGGGCAAAAACTGCCACATGGACATGACACATAGGCAAAACTGATGAGGTGGCGCCTAGTCATAGCAACCCACCACAATTTACAAGGTTATGACCATCTATATTGGTCATGATCTGCTAGAAATAAGGCAGCAGACCAGTGCTATCTGCTTTATGGCCATTTCGTGTAAGGAAATTACGACCTTTCTGACGAAAATGGTCGTTATAGTTTAGGTTTTGGAGCCCCCCGAACAACTTTTGACCAATTGGTCTAAAATGGTCATAGATCTATGACCAGTTCTTCCAGGGTCACTAACAGAAGGTCACAAGTTGACATATTTCTTGTAGTGATGGGTCAATATTACACGAGGCGGGGTAAAGGAAGACCCGGAGTACAGAATGACAACAGTGGATCTCAACAATCTTGCGTACGCTGACGAACCATTCGTCCTAGCCAATGAGGTGGCACAGGTTTTCTATGTGAAGGACATGTCTACCAAGCCGAGAAAAAGAAAAGATAAGGAAGTGAATGCATCGTACGATGAGCCAAAGCGGCACATAGTTCTTTCTAGGAAGAGAAACATGAAAAGTTTGATGAAATTGCTCCTTTCACAGTGAATATTGACCCGAGTGTTGGAAATATGCCCTAGAGGCAATAATAAATTAGTTATTATTATTATATTTCATTGTTCATGATAATCGTTTATTATCCATGCTAGAATTGTATTGATAGGAAACTTAGATATATGTGTGGATACATAGACAACACCATGTCCCTAGTAAGCCTCTAGTTGACTAGCTCGTTGATCAATAGATGGTTACGGTTTCCTGACCATGGGCATTGGATGTCGTTGATAATGGGATCACATCATTGGGAGAATGATGTGATGGACAAGACCCAATCCTAAGCCTAGCACAAGATCATGTAGTTCGTATGCTAAAGCTTTTCTATTGTCAAGTATCATTTCCTTAGACCATGAGATTGTGCAACTCCCGGATACTGTAGGAGTGCTTTGGGTGTTCCAAACGTCACAACATAACTGGGTGGCTATAAAGGTTCACTACAGGTATCCCCGAAAGTGTCTGTTGGGTTGGCACGAATCGAGACTGGGATTTGTCACTCCATGTAACGGAGAGGTATCTCTGGGCCCACTCGGTAGGACATCATCATAATGTGCACAATGTGACCAAGGAGTTGATCACGGGATGATGTGTTACGAAATGAGTAAAGAGACTAGCCGCTAACGAGATTGAACAAGGTATCGGGATACCGATGATCGAATCTCGAGCAAGTACAATACCGCTGGACAAAGGGAATTGAATACGGGATTGATTGAATCCTCGACATGATGGTTCATCCGATGAGATCATCGTGGAACATGTGGGAGCCAACATGGGTATCCAGATCCCGCTGTTAGTTATTGGCCAGAGAGTTGTCTCGGTCATGTCTGCATGGTTCCGAACCCGTAGGGTCTACACACTTAAGGTTCGATGACGCTAGGGTTATTAGGAAGACTTGTATGTGATTACTGAATGTTGTTCGGAGTCCCGGATAAGATCCCGGATGTCACGAGGAGTTCCTGAATGGTCCGGAGGTAAAGATTTATATATGGAAAGTTGTTGTTCGGGTTCCGGGAAAAGTTCGATTTTTTCCGGTATTGTACCGAGAAGCTTCCGGAAGGTTCTGGAGGATTCCGGAGGGGTCCGGAGGTCCAAAAAATGTTCCACCACGTCCAATACAGCAGCATGGGCTGTAGGGGGGCGCCCTAACCTTAATGGGCCAAGGGCACCAGCCCCCCCAAGGCCCATGCGCATGGGAGAGGGGAAACCCTAATGGGGAGGGCCTCCACTTGAATTGGAAGGCACTCCTCCCCCCCTTGGCCGCCGCCCCCAACCCTAGATGGGATCTAGGGGGCCAGCCCCCCTCTCTCCTCACCTATAAATAGTGGAGGGGTGGGAGGGCGGGCATACCCTTGAACCTGGCGCAGCCCCTCCCCTCCAATACCTCTCCTCCGCGTGAGCTTGGCGAAGCCCTACCGGAGAACTGCCACTCCATCACCACCACGCCCTCGTGCTACTGTTGGACTCTCTTCCTCAACCTCTCCCTCCTCCTTGCTGGATCAAGGCGTGGGAGATGTCTTCGTTCCGTACGTGTGTTGAACGTGGAGGTGCCGTCCGTTCGGCGCTAGTATCATCGGAGATTTGGACCACGATGAGTATGACTCCATCAACCCCGTTCACTTGAACACTTCCGCTTAGCGATCTACAAGGGTATGTAGATGCACTCTCCTTCCCCTCGTTGCTAGATAGCTCCATAGATTGATCTTGGTGATGGGTAGAAAATTTAAAATTTCTGCTACGATCCCCAACAGTGGCATCATGAGCTAGGTCTATGCGTAGTTTCTATGCACGAGTAGAACACAAGTTGTTGTGGGCGTCGATTTTGTCAATTTGCTTGCCGTTACTAGTCTTATCTTGATTCGGCGGCATCGTGGGATGAAGCGGCCCAGACCGACCTTACACGTACACTTACGTGAGACTGGTTCCACCGACTGACATACACTAGTTGCATAAGGTGGCTAGCTAGTGTCTGTCTCTCCCACTTTAGTCGGATTGGATTCGATGAAAAGGGTCCTTATGAAGGGTAAATAGAAATTGGCATATCACATTGTGGTTTTGGCGTAGGTAAGAAACGTTCTTTCTAGAAACCTATAGCAGCCTCGTAAAAACTTGCAACAACAATTAGAGGACGTCTAACTTGTTTTTGCAGCATATGCCTTGTGATGTGATATGGCCAAAAGGATGTGATGAATGATATATGTGATGTATGAGATTAATCATGTTCTTGTAATAGGAATCATGACTTGCATGTTGATGAGTATGACAACCGGCAGGAGCCATAGGAGTTGTCTTAATTTATTTATGACCTGCATGTCAACATAAATGTCATGTAATTACTTTACTTTATTGCTAAAGCGTTAGCCATAGTAGTAGAAGTAATAGATGACGAGACAACTTCAAGAAGACACGATGATGGAGATCATGGTGTCATGTTGGTGACAACGATGATCATGGAGCCCCGAAGATGGAGATCAAAAGGAGCAAAATGATATTGGCCATATCATGTCACTATTTAATTGCATGTGATGTTTATCATGTTTTACATCTTATTTGCTTAGAACAACGGTAACTTAAATAAGATGATCCCTCACGATAATTTCAAGAAAAGTGTTCCCCCTATCTGTGCACCATTGCGAAGGTTCGTTGTTTCAAAGCACCACATGATGATCGGGTGTGATAGATTCTAACATTCGAATACAACGGGTGTAAGCCAGATTTACACACGCAATACACTTAGGTTGACTTGACAAGCCTAGCATGTACAGACATGGCCTTGGAACACGGAAGACCGAAAGGTCGAGCATGAGTCGTATAGAAGATATGATCAACATGAACATGTTCACCGATGTTGACTAGTCCGTCTCACGTGATGATCGCACACGGCCTAGTTGACTCGGATCATGTTTCACTTAGATGACTAGAGGGATGCCTATCTAAGTGGGAGTTCATTAAATAATTTGATTAGATGAACTCAATTATCATGAACATAGTCTAAATTGTCTTTGCAAATATGTTGTAGATAAATAGCTCACGTTGTAGCTCCCTGTTTCAATATGTTTCTAGAGAAAGATTAAGTTGAAAGATATTGTAAGCAATGATGCAGACTAGGTCCGTAGTCCGAGGAATGTCCTCACTGCTACACAGAAGGCTTATGTCTTTGATGCACCGCTCGATGTGCAAACCCCTACAACATCGTCTGTGGATGTTGGGAACACCTGACAGACACATCCTGATGACTACTTAATAGTTTAGTGCACCATACTTTACGGCTTAGAATCGGGATTCCATTGACATTTTGAATGCCATAGAACATATGAGATGTTCCAAGAGCTGATATTGGGATTTCAGGCTCATGCCCGTGTTGAGAGGTATGAGACCTCTGACAAATTCTTTTGCCAACAAGATGGAGGAGAATAGCTCAGCTAGTGAGCATGTGCTCAGAATGTCTGGGTGCTACAATCACTTAAATCAAGTGGGAGTTAAACTTCTGGATAAGATACTGATTAATAGAGTTCTCTAGCCACTATCACTAAGCTACTAGATCTTCGTAATGAACTATGACATGCAAGGGATGGAGTTGATCCCGAAGCTGTTCGCAGTGCTTAAGACCGCAAAAGGTAGAAATCAATAAGGAGCATCTAGTGTTGATGGTTTGACAAGACCACTAGTTTCAAGAAGGGCAAGGGCTAGAAGGGAAACTTCATGGATGGCAAACCAGTTGCCGCTCCAGTGAAGGAACCCAAGGTTGAACCCAAACCCAAGACTAAGTGCTTCTATTGTAAGGGGAACAGTCACTGGTAGCGGAATTACCCCAAATGCATGGTAGATAAGAAGGCTGGAAACTTCAAAGTATATACGTGTTATTAATGTGTACCTCACTAATACTCCTGGTAGCACCTGGGTATTGGATACCGGTTCAGTTGCTATTATTGGTGACTTGAAGCAAAAGCTACGGACTAAACGGAGACTAGCTAAGGGAAAGGTGACGATGTGTGTTGGAAGTGTTTCCAAAGTTGATGAGATCACCATCGCACGCTCCATCCGCCTTCGGGATTAGTATTGAACCTAGATAAATGTTATCAGGTGTCTACGTTGAGCATGAATATGATTAGATCATGTTCATTGCAATACAGTTATTCATTTAAATTAGAGAATAATGGTTATTCTGTTTACATGAATAATACCTTTCATGGTCATGCACCCTATGTGAATGGTTCATTGAATCTCGGTCGTGGTAATACACATGTTCACGCCAAAGGATGTAGAGTTAATAATGATAGTACTACTTTCTTGTGGAACTGCCGCTTAGGTCATATTGGCATAAGATGCATGAAGAAACTCCATGTCGATGAATGTTTGGAGTCACTTGATTTTGAATCACTTGACACATGCGAGCCATGCCTCATGGGCAGGATAACTAAGACCCCATTTTCAGGTACAATGAAACGGGCAAGTGACTTGTTGGAAATCATACATGCTGATGCGTGTGATCCAATGAGAATTGAAGCATGCGGTGTATATTGCTATTTTCTCATCTTCACTGACGATTTGAGTAGATATAGGTATATTTACTTAATGAAGCACAAGTCTGAAACGTTTGAAACGTTCAATGATTTCAGAGTGAAGTTAAGAATCATGATAACAAGAAGATCAAATTCCTAGGATCTGATCAATGAGAATTTCTGAGTTATGAGTTTGGCAAACACTTAAGACATTGTGGAATTGTTTCACAGTTGAAGCCACCTGGAACACCACGGGGTAATGGTGTGTCCGAACGTCGAAATCGAACCTTATGAGATATGGTGCGATCTATGATGTCTCTTACCGATCTACCGCTATTATTTTGAGGCTATGCATTAGAGACAGCTGCATTCACTTCAGATAGGACACCATATAAGTCCGTTGAGACGATGCCGTATGAACATTGGTTTGGAAAGAAACCAAAGTTGTCGTTTCTTAATGTTTGGGGCTGCGATGCTTAAGGCTTCAACCGGAGAAGCTCGAACCCAAAGCGGACAAACACATCTTCATAGGATACCCAAGGGTGATAGTTGGGTATACCTTCTATCTCAGATCCAAGGGCAAATTGTTTGTCGCTATGAACAGGTCCTTTCTCGAGAAGGAGTTTCTCTTGAAAGAATTGAGTGGGAGGAAGATGGAACTTGATGAGGTTGTCGAACCTTTACTTCAACCAGAGAGTGATGCAACACAGAAAGATGTTTTCTGTGGCGCCTACGTCTGTTGAAGAGGTAGTTAATGATAGTGGTCATGCAGCTTCGGATCAAGTTGCTATCGAACCTCGTAGGTCGACAAGGATATGTACTACTCCTGAGTGGTACGGTAATCCTGTCTTAGATATCATGTTGTTAGACAACAATGAACCTACGAGCTATGGAGAAGCGATGGTGGGCCCATATTCTGACAAATGGTTAGAAGCCATGAAATCCGAGATAGGATCCATATATCAGAATAAAGTATGGACTTTGGTGGACTTGCCCGATGATCGGCAAACCATTGAGATAAATGGATCTTTAAGAAGAAGACGGACGTGGGCGGTAATGTTACCGTCTATGAAGCTTGACTTGTGGGAACGAGTCTCTTCACAAGTTCAAAGAGTTGACTACGATGAGAATTTCTCACCCGTAGCGATGCTTAAGTCCGTTGGAATCATGTTTGTCGGGGAAACTGATCCACGAACACCTATGGGGATCGGCGGACCGAACCCCTCTCGATTTGGTGAGGGCGGAGGTCGAGCAAAGAGCGGATCGAGGCGGTACACATGAGCAGTTTACCCAGGTTCGGGCCGCATGGATGCGTAAAACCCTACTCCTGCTTGCTAGATTGTATTGAATCCTTGCTCAGGAGCGATGGACGCTATCAGACTGAGCGTGGGAGTGTTTCTGATGTTTCGAATGAGCCGAATCCCCTTCTACGTTGCGCTTGGGCCTCCTTTTATACTTTCAAGGGGTCACCGACAGGTGGCAACATAGACGAGAGGGGTAGAAATGGAAAAAGAATGCGGTAGGTGCAGCTACCGCTACTGTGGATACAGTGCACCCTACCTAACTCTGACGGCAGGGGACAAGGTCATTGAATGCCCGTCTGAGTTGCCTAAACAGTGCAAAAAGTGACCGTTAGGAGCGCCACCGTTCGCCACGATGGCCTCCTCTTCATCTCCGCTTGCCACCGCGCACCCCTAGCTGCGCGGCCTCCTGCCACGTGTGCTTGGGAGAGTCCTAGAGCGACACATTAGCAGGTGTGCTGGAGCGCGGGCACGAAGTGGAGGTTTCCCGCGGCAAGCTCCTTGCCGCGGTCGTCATCTTGTCGTGTTTGGGAGCTTGTTGCTCACCGGGCCTTGCCGGGACGCAGGGCGCGTCGCAGCCAGCTTTCTTGGTATGCCTTGAGTGGCCTTCCCGGCAAGCTCCTGTTGCCGGGGTCTTGTCTCTTCCCGGCAAGATCCTCTTGCCGGGGCCTGGGTTGGCCTTCCCGGCAAGCTCCTCTTGCCGGGGCCTTGGTTGGCCTTCCCGGCAAGCTCCTCTTGCCGGGGCCTTGGTTTGAGTACTTTGTTCTTGAATGGTCTTCAAGGGAACCACGGAGGGTCTTGGCGGTCACCCGGCAAGCCTTGTCGCGGGATGCTGCGACCGCCCATGCACAAGTTCAGGGTACTAGGGTACCCCTACTCTAGTACACCGACAGGAGCCCCCGGGCCTGGGCCAGACACGGTGCCGACCGCTGTTTTGCCAGGCCCAAAACAGTGCACGGGCACGCGCGGCCTAGGTCACGTCGCATATCTCTCCGCTCCCACCGTGCACGCCCAGAACGGCACGCGTCAAACGCGGCGTTGTGGGTGACGCGGGCGGCGTGCGCGGGGCTAAGCCCCTCGAGCATGCGTCGGGCCACGATGATGGGGACGGTTCACGCCCTCCTCCCTAAACGGAGGTAGGCGTGGGGGCGTGGTGCATTTACTGGACGGGGCCGGTGCGCGGTTTTCGGGACGTCCACTCCCCGCGATCACGAGGCGGAGCGAGGCCACCTCATCCGTCGCCGTGGTTCTGCATCCCCGCCACGCGGCTCCCATGCGCTTGGGGTCGCGGACGGTGGAAGTAGGAAACTAGGCCGTCGCGAGCAGAAGCAGCGGGTTGGCCCCGACTCCCTGCTCTTCCCGTGCCTTGATTCGCTGAGCGGGGCGGCCGAGCCCCCACCTCGCTCCTTTATAAAGAGCGGGAGGGGAGCACAGAAACCCGCACTCTCTCATCTCCTCCTTTCTTCAGCTTCTTCTCCCCTTTCTCTCATTCGCCATGGAGAAAGGGAATCCAGGCCCTTCATCGGTGGCGGTGAGGGTCGCCACCAGACAGCGCATCTCTCCCTCTCTCGCGCCCGTGGTGGCAGAGCCAGCCATAAGGGGAAGAGGGAGGGGGCGAGGTCGCGGACGAGGTCGAGGACGAGGTCGAGGCGCTCGAGGAAGAGGCGGGCGGGGCGGCGCGCCAGCTTCGCCTCCGCCGGCGGCTCCTCCCCCCACGGCGGTCCATATAGGGGACAACCCTTGCGAGTTCTTCGTCAAGCTGCGCCGGGCGCCTCGTCGTCACCTCCGGCTTCCAGCTCCGTTTGCGAGCGCGATGGAGTTGGACCCGCCCAAGACACTAAGACTGCACATGAGGGGCTGTGGGATCAGCGGCACGCGAGTCCGTGTTGTATTCCCACCCCCTAATGTGATGTATCTTGATCGAGGGTGGAAGACGTTCGCCCGTATCCATAGCCTGATGGAGGGGTTTACCCTCCATTTTAAGTTGAGGGAGGGCGATCTCCTCTCCGTCAAGGTCTTCGGGTGCTTCGGCACTCGGGCGAAGTGCTGCGTGGACAGCTCCTCCGATAGCGAAGGCTCCTCCTCGAGCGAGAGTGACGAGGAGGAGAGCGACAGCGACGATGAGGGTAGCGGGCGGCGGGGTGGCGGGTCCGACTAGGCGTCGGGCGCCGCTTCACGCGGCACCGGCGACCCCATCATCCGTGTCGCCGGCTCCTTGAACTCCCCGGGGTCGTCTCCTTGGGCGGCTGGCGTAGGGAGGCTGCGGAAGGGGAAGAGGGCTGGCGACAAGGCCGTCAGGTCGGAGTACGAGGGCGTGGTGCCCTCGACAGCATGCTGACGTCCTACCGCCCCGTCTTCGAGCCCCACTTCCAGCGCCGCCATCGCCGTCCAGCCTTCGGACGGCCCCCGGGATGTTCTCTTGGTGTCTTCTGGCACCCGTAGCTCGCCTAGGCGCTCCTTTTTCCCTTTTTGCCTCCTTGACCTGCCTCCTGAAGAGAGGGATAGGAAAGGGATTACGGGCATCTTATCTTTTTAATTTGTAAGCCTTCAAGCCTTAGCTGTATCTAAAACTTGTAATCCTCTCTTTCATGTTTTTCATCCTCTATGGACTGTACCTGAGTGGGATGTTTTTCAATGAAAAGGGGATGCTTGCCGGGTTATTTGTCTCGCGAGTTGAACCCACGCCAAGGAGCAAATCCTTGGTATCCCTCGGACAGACATTTCATCTCCCGGCAACAGGCCCTGCCGCCTTCCCACGTCGCTCGACCTTTCTCACGCCTTTGACGGAGGTGGGAACGAGGTGGGTGCGGTCTCCTCGTTTCATCCCTTTGTTGCCGCGACTACGACCAAACTTGGCCCCGGGAACGAGCCCCAGGGCCTGGAGTTGAGGGAGGACGGCAGTTTTCGGGAAGAAACGCGGTTTCGCATTCCCCAGTCCATAAGAGGATGCATGATGAGGGATGAAAGACTTATCTGATATTGCAGCCCCTGGCAACTCTGGTTTGCCGTGGACGATTCTTGGCACTCGCAGCCCCTAGCGATACTGGCTTGCCGGGGCCCAGGTGCTGGCGCGCCCTTCTTCTCCTTTTCGTCCTCAAGCAGTCTGGCCAGGATATGCGAGCCCTGCGAACCAAAGAGAAGCAAAAGGACGGACACTCGACCTCTAGCATGCATGCTATAACCCCGGGGTGGAAGGCTTCAGGTACTCTTCTGATGAGGAACTCCAACCCAGCGCCAAGCTCACTCTGTTATTCAAAGGCGTGGCAGTGTTACTCCAGCAACTCCGGGAATGGATCCCAAAGCAGTTGGCCGACGAGTCACGCTCGATTTGTGCCGGAGTTCTGGAGAAGGTGCTGGTGAAGGTGGCCTTCCGCAATCCGGGCCTCAACCTCACCAACGTCCTCAAGAGGCTACCGACGGACGCTGATCTTGACGCACTTAAGGCCCTCGTCGCACCCATTGTGGACAGGGTGAATGAGGTCAAAAGGGTTGACGGCGGTCGTGTAGATTAGGCCGTCCATTTTCTTCTTTTCTTGTCGCTGCCAGTCATGTCATGGGAACACTTTATTAGAGGCGCGACAAGTTATTTTTGTAATATAACTCTATCTTAGACAAAGAATTCCTGTGTTACTTCCTTTACTCGACTCTTGGCTTTGTATGGTTCTGCCCTACGCTTTCTAGGAAAACTTGCCGGCGCAGGCACCCTTGCCGCGAGCGCCGAGTGCGGAACTTCAGCAGCCTGCTGGCGGGGTAGCTACCCACAAGCAACCTTGTCGCAACTAGTTGCAGCTCACTTAAGTTGTTGAGCGGACTCGAAACAAAGTAAGGGCGTTAGCGGCTCACCTAAGTTGCTGAGCGGACTCGAAGAAAAGTAAGGGCGCTAGCAGCTCACTTAAGTTGTTGAGCAGGACTCGAAACAAAGTAAAGGCGCAACTAGCTACGAGTTGGTTCCTCCGCGCACAAGTTTTCCATTCAAAGCACGGTCGTTCAAGGAAAATAACTCAAAAACTTAAAAAACTGATTGCTCAAACTTTAGCAACTTAGCTTTTCTGTCGTCTGCTTCCCGGCAAGGAGAAACTTTCTTGAACGGCCTGGTGTTTCACCCGATAAGGGCCTTCCCACTTCGGTGTCAACTTGTTGGAATTCTTGACAGACTGAACATGCCGAAGAACAAGGTCGCCTTCCTCGATGCTTCTGGCCTTAACTTTGTGGCTATGGTAGCGACGCAAAGCTTGCTGGTAGCGAGCGGCTCGCACAGCAGCCTGAAGACGGTCTTCCTCAAGGAGCAGCGCGTCATCTTGTCGCAACTGCTCTTGCTCGAGCTCATTATAAGCGAGCACTCGAGGCGACCCGTAAACGAGTTCCGTGGGGAGAACTGCCTCCGAATCGTTCTTCTTTGGTGGCATGTCGATGAAGAAGATGAAGATTTACCTCGCGTGCACGCCGGATCGGGTTCGGACAATCTCGACGCCCCCTACCTGGCGCGCCAAAGATGTCGGGGAAACTGATCCACGAACACCTATGGGGATTGGCGGAACGAACCCCTTTCGATTCGGTGAGGGCGGAGGTCGAGCAAAGAGCGGATCGAGGCAGTACACACGAGCAGTTTACCCAAGTTCGGGCCGCACGGATGCGTAAAACCCTACTCCTGCTTGCTAGATTGTATTGAATCCTTGCTCAGGAGCGATGGACGCTATCGGACTGAGCGTGGGAGTGTTTCTGATGTTTCGAATGAGCCGAACCCCCTTCTACGTTGCGCTTGGGCCTCCTTTTATACTTTCAAGGGGTCACCGACAGGTGGCAACCTAGACGAGAGGGGTAGAAATGGAAAAAGAATGCGGTAGGTGCAGCTACCACTACTGTGGATACAGTGCACCCTACCTAACTCTGACGGCAGGGGACAAGGTCATTGAATGCCCGTCTGAGTTGCCTAAACAGTGCAAAAAGTGACCGATAGGAGCGCCACCGTTCGCCACGATGGCATCCTCTTCATCTCCGCTTGCCACCGCGCACCCCTAGCTGCGCGGCCTCCTACCACGTGTGCTTGGGAGAGTCCTAGAGTGACACGTTAGCAGGTGTGCTGGAGCGCGGGCACGAAGTGGAGGTTTCCCGCGGCAAGCTCCTTGCCGCGGTCGTCGTCTTGTCGTGTTTGGGAGCTTGTTGCTCACCGGGCCTTGCCGGGACGCAGGGCGCATCGCGGCCAGCTTTCTTGGTATGCCTTGAGTGGCCTTCCCGGCAAGCTCCTCTTGCCGGGGTCTTGTCTCTTCCCGGCAAGATCCTCTTGCCGGGGCCTGGGTTGGCCTTCCCGGCAAGCTCCTCTGGCCGGGGCCTTGGTTGGCCTTCCCGGCAAGCTCCTCTTGCCGGGGCCTTGGTTTGAGTACTTTGTTCTTGAATGGTCTTCAAGGGAACCACGGAGGGTCTTGGCGGTCACCCAGCAAGCCTTGCCGCGGGATGCTGCGACCGCCCGTGCACAAGTTCGGGGTACTAGGGTACCCCTACTCTAGTACACCGACAATGTTAGCATTAGCTGTGTTTTTCGATTATGAAATCTTACAGATGGATGTCAAAACAAGTTTTCTTACTAGTTTCCGTAAGAAAAGTTGTATGTGATACAATAAAAGGTTTTGACGATCCTAAGGATGTTAAAAGGTATGCTGGCTCCAGCAATCCTTCTATGGACTAGAGCATGCTTCTCGGAATCGGAATATATGTTTTGATGGAGTGATCAAAGCTTTTAGGATTATACAATGTTTGCTCGAAACTTGTATTTACAAGAAAGTGAGTGGGAGCACTACAACATTTCTGATAAGTATATGTGGATGACATATTGTTGATCCGAAATAATGTAGAATTTCTGGAAAGCATAAACGGTTGTTTCAAGAGTGTTTTTCAAAGGAAGACCTGGATAAAGCTGCTTACAAATTGGGCATCAAGATATATAGAGATAGATCAAGATGCCTGATGATACTTTCAAAGAATGCACACCTTGACATGTTTTTTAGGAGTTCAAAATAGATCAGTCAAAGAAGGGGTTCTTACCTGAGTTGTAAGGTGTGAAGTTGAGTAAAACTCAAAGCTTGACCACGGCAGAAGAAAGAGGAAGGACGAAGGTCGTCCCCTATGCTCTTGTCATAGGCTCTATACGGTATGCCATGCTGAGTACCACACCTGATGTGTGCCTTGCCACATGTCTGGCAAGAGGGTACGAAGGTGATCTAGTTGTGGATCACCAGATAGCGGTCAAAATTATCCTTAGAGAAATAAGGAAATGTTTCTCGGTTATGGAGGTGATAAAGAGTTCGACGTAAAGAGTTACGTCGATGCAAGCTTAACACCTATCCAGATAGCTCTGAATAGAGATACCGGATATGTATAATGGAGCAATAATTTGGAATAGCTCCAAGTGGAACGTGGTAGCAGCATCTACGATATAAAGTTTTGTGAAAATACATAGGGATCTGAATATGGCAAGACCCATTGACTACAACCTCTCTCACAAGCATAACATGATTAAACCCAGAACTCATTGAGTGTTAATCACATAGTGATGTGAACTAGATTATTCAATCTAGTAAACTCTTTGGATGTTGGTCACATGGCGATGTGACCTGTGAGTATTAATCACATGGCGATGTGAACTAGATTATTGACTCTAGTGAAAGTGGGAGACTGTTGGAAATATGCCCTAGAAGCAATAATAAATTAGTTAGTATTATTATATTTCATTGCTCATGATAATCGTTTATTATGCATGCTAGAATTGTATTGATAGGAAACTCAGATACATGTGTGGATACATAGACAACACCATGTCCCTAGTAAGCCTCTAGTTGACTAGCTCATTGATCAATAGATGGTTACGGTTTCCTGACCATGGGCATTGGATGTCGTTGATAACGGGATCACATCATTAGGAGAATGATGTGATGGACAAGACCCAATCCTAAGCCTAGCTCAAGATCGTGTAGTTCGTATGCTAAAGCTTTTCTATTGTCAAGTATCATTTCCTTAGACCATGAGATTGTGCAACTCCCAGATACCGTACGAGTGCTTTGGGTGTGACAAACATCACAACGTAACTGGGTGGCTATAAAGGTTCACTACAGGTATCTCCGAAAGTGTCTGTTGGGTTGGCACGAATCGAGACTGGGATTTCTCACTCCATGTAACGGAGAGGTATGTCTGGGCCCACTCGGTAGGACATCATCATAATGTGCACAATGTGACCAAGGAGTTGATCACAGGATGATGTGTTACGAAACGAGTAAAGAGACTTGCCGGTAACGAGATTGAACAAGGTATCGGGATATCGACGATCGAATCTCGAGCGAGTACAATACCGCTGGACAAAGGGAATTGAATACGGGATTGATTGAATCCTCGACATCGTGGTTCATCCGATGAGATCATCGTGGAACATGTGGGAGCCAACATGGGTATCCAGATCCCGCTGTTGGTTATCGGCCAGAGAGTTGTCTCAGTCATGTCTGCATGGTTCCCGAACCCGTAGGGTCTACACACTTAAGGTTCAATGACGCTAGGGTTATTAGGAAGACTTGTATGTGATTACCGAATGTTGTTCGGAGTCCCGGATGAGATCCCGAATGTCACGAGGAGTTCCGGAATGGTCCGAAGGTAAAGATTTATATATGGAAAGTTGTTGTTCGGGTTTCAGGAAAAGTTCGGTTTTTTCCGGTATTGTACCGGGAAGCTTCTGGAAGGTTCCGGAGGATTCCGGAGGAGTCCGGATGTCCAGAAAATGTTCCACCACGTCCAATACAGCAGCATGGGCTGTAGGGGGCGCCCTAACCTTAATGGGCCAAGGGCACTAGCCCCCCCCCCAAGGCCCATGCGCATCGGCGAGGGGAAACCCTAAGGAGGAGGGCCTCCACTTGACTTGGGAGGCACTCCTCCCCCCCTTGGCCGCCGCCCCCAACCCTAGATGGGATCTAGGGGGCCGGCCCCCCTCTCTCCCCACCTATAAATAGTGGAGGGGTGGGAGGGCGGCCATACCCTTGAACCTGGCGCAGCCCCTCCCCTCCAATACCTCTCCTCCTCCGCGTGAGCTTGGCGAAGCCCTGCGGGAGAACTGCCACTCCATCACCACCACGCTGTCGTGCTGCTGTTGGACTCTCTTCCTCAACCTCTCCCTCCTCCTTGCTGGATCAAGGCGTGGGAGACGTCTTCGTTCCGTACGTTTGTTGAACGCGGAGGTGCCGTTCGTTCGGCGCTAGGATCATCGGTGATTTGGATCACGACGAGTACGACTCCATCATCCCAGTTCACTTGAACGCTTCCGCTTAGCGATCTACAAGGGTATGTAGATGCACTCTCCTTCCCCTCGTTGCTAGATTACTCCATAGATTGATCTTGGTGATGCATAGAAAATTTTAAATTTCCGCTACGATCCCCAACACCTAGCATCCAGTTAAATGATGAAGATTTTCCATGGCTACGGCACAAAGGGACACACGCGAAGAAAAAGTTTCACACCCAAAGATCTAGGATGTGATCGGCTTCACTATCATCACTTTCTTCTGTGTTTCACACCCAGGAGGGAATCTCTGTAATAGTTAGGGTAGCTAGTTACGTGTTTTGGCATTTGAAATGCGAAGAAATTTTATGTGCAAGCAAATTCTTTCATGCACTTACTAATTTTTTCAGCTAAATGACCCTGAAATTGAAAAGCATTTCAAATGAACTCAGAAAATGTTGAAAGTTGGCATGGTATCATAATTTCACCCACATAGCATGTGCAAAAAAGTAGAGAGGGTTACCGCAAAAACTGGATACACTTCGTGTACAAAATGGACAATCTCTTTTGAAGTATCAGGGTTTCGGACGAAAACTCATGCGTTGCAAAGGCATTTAATTTTTAAATAACCTAAGCATTACCAAATTGAATATAATGATAAAACACACTAATATTAAACATAAGAAAAAAGAATCACTGAAAATATATTTTCAAAGTTAAGTTATTCACAAACTAGTGATTCACACAAATTTCAAATAATTCAAAATTTAAACTATTCAAATTTGTAAACTACCGATACTAACCGAAAGTTTGTAATTTTTTGTACCTAAAGCAAAAATATTCACAAACAAACTCTAAATGCAGCAAAAAAACAACTCTAAAATAAATAAAACAAAAATAAATAAAGCAAAAAAATAAAAAATAAAGCCCACCTACTAGGCCATAGCGGCCTGCATATGACTAGAAACCCAAATTCTAGTTGGGCCAGGATGCAGGCCCGCTAGCCCACTAGGCCCAACAGGGCATCGTAGAAGAGGTAGGCCCAGAAGGCCTGCTTAAGAGAGGAGCTCGAGACAGCAACGACGGCGGGGCTTATAAGTAGGTGTGAGTGCCCCTCGGCTAGCGAGGTGGGACTAAACTTTTGCGCCCCTCGCCTGGCAGCGCACACCCTTTAGTACCAGGTCGTGGCTCCAACCAGTACTAAAGGGGGGGCCTTTAGTACCGGTTGGTGCCACGACCCGGTACTAAAGGGGGTGCGGTTCCCGCCGCTTCTCACCTGGCCAAAACAGACCTTTAGTACCGGTTGGTGGCTCCAATCGGTACTAAAGGACGGTTCTATATAAGAAAACACTTCAAAAAAATTGTCAGTTTCTCATCTCTCCCTGCTTATTTCTCCTCTGCCCCGTCGCCGCTGCCCCTCGTCGCCGCCCCCGTCGCCGTCCATCGCCGTCCCCGTCATCGTCGCCGTCCTCGTCCCCGTCCCCGTCACCGCGCCGCGCCCTGCCTCGTCCTCCCGTCGTCCCCGCTCGGCCCATTCTCCCGTACGTCGTCCCCGCCCGGCCCGTCCCCGTCCCCGTCGTCGCCGCCCCGTCTCCGTCTCCATCCCCATCCCCGTCGCCGCCCACCGTCGTCGCGCCTCGCCGGTGAGCTGCTCCCCTGGCCGCCAACCACACACACACACACACACACACACACATTATTATAGAATTGTTAGCAATCTTTCTGTTTTTTAGTTATAGAATTATTAGAAATGTTAGTTATATAGAAATGTTAGTTATATAGAAATATTAGAAATGTTAGTTATATCGAAATGGTTTTTTAGTTATAGAAATATTAGAAATGTTAGTTTTAGTTATAGAAATATTAGAAATGTTAGTTTTAGTTATAAAATTTAGAATTTGCATATATGAAATCACAATCCATCATTTAGAAAATGTTACTTTACTTTCGCGGCATATAGTATTTGTTGTCGATGATGCCCGGCCCGCATCCTCGCTGTCGATCTGTTCGCAACGACGTCCTGCTTCAGAGGACCCATGTCCGGGACTGGGCTCCGCCGGGCTGGCACTGGGAGGTGCTACCTTCAGGGGCGCGACGCTTGGTGAGGAACCCGGCCCCGGGTCCCGTCGTCGACCCTCATCTCCTTTGGTGGTGTTCGCCTGGGCCACTTTCGGTGCGGAGGGAGCCGGCCCCGCCGGAGGTGGTACGTTGTCGTGTTAGGGAGGAGGACGAGCACGTCCATCGCTACATGGCTGCTATGGACGTTCGGTTGTCCAATACCTGGCAGGTTCTTTTGGGAGATCACTCGAGCTATGATCCAGTGATGGTTCCTTCTCTTTGGGTGTCCACCGCCCGCACCTCAGGAACCGCGAGTGGCCTAGATTACTCTGTAGTATTCGATCTTTATTAGCTTGCTAGCTAGCTAGCTAGTGATGTATTCGATATTATATCTATTATTGGAGACAATATATTCGAGATTATATCTATTATTAGATATGATGTATTTGAGATTATATCAATTATTCGAGACGACGTATTCGAGATTATATTCGATGATGCTTATTATGTACTATGATTGATTCAGTTTTTCCTTATTAATTGATTGCATCCATGCATTGTAATTTGAATATATTTCTTTTGAATTAGTTAAACAAAACCTATGGCGGACAATATCGGCAGAGAGGGAGAAGAGGACTTGTTCAATATCATACGCAATCCTTGTGGGCCAGATGATGATCAGAATGAAGAAGATTATGACGGCTCTGAATATCTAAACAACACCGGAGAGGGTGATATGATATTCGATCGCGACGACGGAATTGATGAAGTCATGAACTATGAACATGACAAAGAAAATGTTGATCTTGAAACAACAAAGACCGGCAAGCTATATATATTTATATAAGCAGACATCTGGTGATCATCACATGTTTTAAATGACTTGAAGATATATTAACGAACCGATCTTTCTTCTTTCAGCCATCCGGATCGAGCAAATCTTCAGGCAACAGGAAACGAGGCCCAAACAAAAAGTTGAAGGAGGGCGTAAAGTACAATATCGAGGCCATCAAACCTAATGGCGAACCATTAGCGCCTAAGAAGATTGCAGACAAGTTCATTCGTCAGTGTGGTGTTCTTGTGAAGGACCAACTCCCGATCTCCCTTCAAGAATGGAGAGAGCCAGCAAAGCCACGTCCAGGAGTTACTTTTGTCGATGACAGACAAAAACTTCTGCTTTGGGAAACGCTCATGGAACATTTCACCCTACCAGATCATTTCACAGATGTAGATGTGGAGAAAGTCAAGCACGCTGCTCTTAGGAAGATGAATGTTGCATTCAAGAACCACAAGATTTGTGAATGGGCCAAGTATGTCAAGGGAGGAAGGAAGACTCCAGTATTTGAGGGAACACTAGAGAAGCAAAGTGCTCATTGGGACGATTTCGTGAAATTCAAGGGTTCGGAATTATCTAAGGAACGGTCGAGAATAAACACGGCCAATGCCGCAAAAAAGGATAAGTTCCATAAGCTGGGGCCAGGTGGCTATGCGGTGGGAATGCCTAAGTGGGATAAGTCTGAGAAAGAGATGTTGGATGCAGGTGTCACTCCAGAAACATTGAGCTGGCCCCCCAGGTGCAGGACTTGGTTCTATGCGCATTGGGGAGTTGGACCCGAAGACAGGCAAAGTTTCGAAGAAGGCAAGTCTGGACGGAGCCGAAGATAAGCTACTTGTTGCAATAGAAGAGGCTCGATCAGGGGTGTTCGAGCCCAATAGAGAGAACGACGAGCTTACGCGTGCCCTGGGAAATCCTGAACACCCGGGAAGAACACAAGGCATGGGCGCTATGCCGTGGTATGAGGGGTTTTCGGACTGGAACACCGACTATAGAACCCGTGCGAGAAAGAAGATTGCGGAGGAGAAGAAGAGGAAGATGGAGGAGGAGCAGAGGAAGCTAGACTATGAATGCCTTCAAGGCCTAGAATCAACGCACGCGGACTTGGCTGTCAAATTCTAGCGGCAGCAGGAGCAGATCGACTCACTTAGCCAGCAAAGGGGGTCTCAGCAGCTAGCAGGTAATCCACCATTGGATAGCACCGTCCCATCCATGCCGAGAAGCAGCGTGGGTTCCGCCCCGGGCGACGCATTGCTGGATAGCTACCCAGTGGATGACATCATGGAGAACACTAACTGCGAGCTACACTTCAAAATGAAGAACATATCCATGAAGGTGGCGGACGCCCTTGCTTTTACAAATCCCCCCGAGGCAACCTTCCATTGCAACCCGATTCTAGCGGGCTATGCTTGTGTCTTGGTTGATGAGGTGGTGGACCAATATTCGGGGCTAGAGCTTGACATTCCTGGAGGTGACGATGAGCACACACTGGGAGAGGCCAACCATCATATCATCCTATGGAGAGAGGATTGCATCATCTTTCGAAAGCCACCGACACTGCGTCATCGGACTCCTCATCAAAGTCTGCCACCGAGTCAGCAGACTCCCGCTCCTCCAAGTCCACCAACACATCAGGCCACTCCTCCTTCAAGTCCGGCACAGCTTCAGGCCACTCCTCCTCCTCCAAGTCCGGCAAAGCATCAGGCCACTCCTCCTCCAAGTCCGGCACAGCTTCAGGCCACTCCTCCTCCTCCAACTCAGCCACATCAGCCGTCTTCGCCGCCTCAGCAATCACGAAAGAGAGCCGCCTCAGCTATGGTGTGTAGCGGTACAAGTCGAGGTAGTACTAGAGGTACAGGTGGAGGCAAGCGATTTCAATATGGTCCAAGCCTCATGCCTCTTCCGCAGAGGCCTTATGACAAGTCCGAGGAGGAAAACATAGCCATATCAAAGGCCGAGGTGGAAGCCCATTTTGCACCGAAACCGCCATTGCCGCCAAGGGAGAAAGTGCATGTGGAAAAGATTGACCACTTCATTCATATGGCTAGAGCACCAGCTCCCAAGCCTGTTAACACAGACTATGAGCGCCACATCAAGAAGTTAAATCGAGCACGTCTACAGAAAGAGGCAAGCTCGAGCTCGAGCAAATCAGCTGGCAAAAGGAGCGGTAAAACTGTTCCCCAGCTGGGAGAACAGGCGGCGCAATCAATCCCCCCGCTTATTGTGCCAACAACACATGAGAGTAGGCACGCCCAATATTATTGTGGGCAAACCGTTAACATTCCCGGGGTGGGCGATGTGGTAATAACCGAGGAGCATATTGCACAGGCTGAAGCGATCGGGATCACTGTTGGACAACTCCTTGATATCGAGCCCATGTCTCTGACTAGAAAGGAGGAAATAAAACGGAAATATGTCCGGGGCCAACCTTTGGTCAAGCTAGACGAGGTCAAGAACCTCCCAACGAGAATGTATGAATTGCATCGATGGTACATGGACATTACCAAGATTTCCAATCGAGAGTCCCTCATGGTGAATGCCAAGGAGGAGCATTACTACCATGAGAAAGCTCTGGCTGTTGAGTATTCAGAACTGTTTCAGCTATACAATCAAGACGCACTCGACAAATCTATCGTCAGTTGCTATTGTTTGTAAGTGATTTCTTTCTGTAATTTAACTCTCAAGCTAGCTATAGCGATCATTTTGATCAATCATTACCTGTAATTATCCTCACTATATTCTTTTTTGTGGTATTATGCAGGATGAAGATTTATGAAATGAAAAAAGGTGGACGCTATGGCATTGGGCTTGTTGACCCAAATACCATTAATGAATACACATGGAAATTAGATCCATATTACGAAAAAAGTGTAGAGGAAAGCATGCTAGAGTTCTTCAAGCGCCTCAAATACAATGAAGATATACTACTTCCTTACAACTTTGAGTGAGTCACACTGTCTTGTACTACAAATTCTATTTTTGCCTACTAGCTTGCTACATGTTTTTTCTTACATATGCCCGCTTAATTAAGACATGCAAACGTGTGTGCATGCAGATTTCACTGGATCTTGTTAATCATTAAAGTTGATGAAGGAACAGTTGAAGTACTAGACTCACTACCTAAGAAAGCAAGTGACTACACCATCGTGAAGGGGATAGTCAACAGGTAATTTCAATCATTATTAACTATATCTCGGCCTATTTAATTAGTTCCTCATTTCCTGATAACAACTAATTAATAACCCATTTATTCATTTTCTTTGTCGGCGGGCAGGGCTTGGGCAAAGTTCATCGGGGCCACTCTAGGCCCATGGAACCAAAATCTGAAATGGTATCGACCCCAGGTAAGTAATTAAGGAGTACTAGCTAGCTGCCATCTCTTTAATTATCATGCTAGATTAATTATTATCTGATCAAATTCCATTCTCATAAAGGCCCTGAAGCAGGCACCGGGGAATAATCTGTGTGCATACTACGGTTGCGAGAACATTCGCATGATGGCGTCCGAAAGGAGCAAATCTCAAAGAGAGGAGTGGGTACGTTTGTCAGAACACTATTCACAATTTTTACACCATTATCGATATCTATTCACACAACTAATACACATGCATATTGATCTCCTTCTTAATAGTTCAAAGAGGTGTGGGAGCAGCTCCTACCAACGGAGCGCATACAAGCAATGCAAGAGGAAATAGCGGGATTTTTGCTCGACCAGGTCATAGATCCCAAAGGAGAATACTATTACCCTCTACCGCCCCCATGAACCACTTCCAATTGTTATCGTGCTCCGAAGGCACCAATTAGGCTAATGCCACTGGCTCCGAAGGCACCAATTAGGAGAAATTGTATATATATACATGTGTGTGTATATGTGTGAATTAATTAATGGTGGTTGTGAGACATTCGATGATATATATATATATATTATGATCGGTTCTACTAGAAATTCTATTTATATATATGCATAACATGTAAAATATGTAGTATCGTAAAATACCAGCAAACGAAAAATAATTAAAAGGAAAACACAAAATTAAATGAAAAAGAAATCATAAACCCAACCCCCCAACCTTTTAATACCGGTTGGTGACACCAACCGGTACTAAAGGGCTCCCTGCCCCCGAAGCTGGCTCGTGCCACGTGGTTGCCCTTTAGAACCGGTTCGTGCTGAACCGGTACTAAAGTGGGGGGGGGGCTTTAGTTCCTACACTTTAGCGCCGTTTACTAAACCGACACTAAAGGGCCTTAGAACAAGTGCTATTGCCCGGTTCTGCACTAGTGGAGGGAAGTATCCCCGGCGGAACAGCCCTGCCAAAGCTCTAGATTGGATCCGCCAAGGTTCCGCCTCGTGGCGGCGGAGTCTCGTCCCAAAAAGTTCCCCTTTATTTTTTTCTCATCGAAAGACTTTGTATAGGAGAAGATGGACGTCCGAGATCCACCAGGGAGCCCATGAGGTAGGGGGGCGCGCCCTAGGCGGGGCGTGCCCCCCACCCTCGTCAGCAGGGTGTGGGCCCCCTGGCCTTCATCTTTGGCGAGGATTTTTCTTTATTTATTTTAAGACGTTCCGTGGAGTTTCAGGACTTTTGGAGTTGCGCAGAATAGGTCTCGAATATTTGCTCCTTTTCTAGCCCAGAATTCCAACTCCGGCATTCTCCCTCTTCATGTAAACCTTGTAAAATAAGAGAGAATAGCCATAATGCGATAAATATCGATATAAAAGCATGATGCAAAATGGACGTATCAGGGTGCGGGCAGAGCTTTTGGCTGGAATGCCTCCCTGTCGCGGCCACGAGGTGGCCAATCAGCTGCGTCATACGCCGGAGATGTAGGTTTTGGTGCTTCCTCCTCCAGTCGGGGTAGCAACCTGCACTTTGGGTAACTCTTGGAGGGGCGTTTGAGTTTATATTCCTTGGCCGCCAGGACTTCAGTCCATCTGTCAGCTAGCAAATCTTGATCAGCTTGAAGCTGTCGCTGCTTTTTCTTAAGGCTATTTGTCGTGGCTATAAATCGGCGCTTGAAGCGCTCTTGTTCGATGGGATCCTCAGGCACGACGAATTTGTCATCGTTGAGGCTTGCCTCGTCTTTGGAGGGAGGCATGTAATTATCATCCTCCGTCTCTCCGTTTGCCGCTCTCTCTGGAGGGCTGGCTTCTCCATCCTCCTGCCCTAAATCTTGCTGGAGGGGATTGTTGCCGTCTTCGGCACTGTCCAGAGTGCTATTATCTCCTGTGCCGGTATCACCACTTTTGCCTTGGCGGGACATAGAGCGGGGCCGCTGACGCCGGAACTTGGGTTGCTTCTTGGAGGGGTCATCCTCCGTTGTCTCGTCGCCATGGCCTTCTTTGGGTGTGTCCACCATGTATATATCGTATAATGAGGTGGCTGTCTAGTGCCCCGTGGGCAGTGATTTCTCTTCATCTCCCGCATCGTCGTCCGTACCGTCGATGTCTTCAGAGTCAAAGTCGAGCATGTCGGTTAAGTCATCGACAGTGGCTACTAAGTTGGTGGTGGGTGGGCGGCGAATTACTTCGTCATCCGCATCCCAATCCTGCCGGACATAGTTCGGCCAGGATCCTCCTGACAAGGAGAGAGACCTTAATGAGTTTAGTATGTCGCCGAAGGGTGAGTGCTGAAAAATATCCGCGGAGGTAAACTCCATGATCGGGGCCCAATCGGATTTGATAGGAACGGGCACAGGCGGTTCGAAGTCCGTGGCCGGAGAAGGATCCAACGGTTTGGCGACACGGCTCTCGTGAAGGGTAAGTTCAATATTTGGCTCGATCGCTACTGAGGATGTGTCCTCCGTGACAGGGTCTATCCACCCGTCCATGGATGGCGCAACTGGCTCCGAATTGAGGCTCGGAGCGGCTGCCGGTGCGATCTCCTGAATACGGTCCGATGGAAGAGCTAAACTGTACTCATCGTGACTGCGTGGCGCACAAGGCAGGGCCTGAAATCCGTCGAAGATAAGGTCTCTGCGGATATCGGCCATGTAATTTAAGCTTCCAAACCTGACCTGGTGGCCAGGGGCGTAACTTTCGACCTGCTCCAGATGGCCAAGCGAGTTGGCCCGCAGTGCGAAGCTGCCAAAATCAAAGATCTGTCCGGGGAGAAAAGTCTCACCCTGTACTGCATCACTATCGATGATAGTAGGAGCCATCAAGCCTAAAGGCGACGACACAGAGGAACTGTCAATGAAAGCACCAATGTCGGTGTCAAAACCGGCGGATCTCAGGTAGGGGGTCCCGAACTATGCGTCTAAGGCGGATGGTAACAGGAGGCAGGGGACATGATGTTTTACCCAGGTTCGGGCCCTCTTGATGGAGGTAAAACCCTACGTCCTGCTTGATTTATTCTTGATGATATGGGTATTACAAGAGTTGATCTACCACGAGATCGGAGAGGCTAAACCCTAGAAGCTAGCATATGGTATGATTTCTGTTGTCCTACAGACTAAAACCCTCCGATTTATATAGATACCGGAGGGGGTTAGGGTTACATAAGGTCGGTTACAAAGGAGGAGATATCCATATCTGTACTGCCTAGCTTGCCTTCCACGCCAAGTAGAGTCCCACCCGGACACGAGACGAAGTCTTCAATCTTGTATCTTCATAGTACAACAGTCCAACCAAAGGATATAGTCTGGCTGTCCGGAGAACCCCTAATCCAGGACTCCCTCAGCTGGTTCTCTGTCCAACTGGGTCGGGGTACAATCTGCGAGAGTCTGGGTTATGTGTGGTGGATCTGGTCGTTGGGCAACTACAACCATGGTTCTATCTGCATCAATTGGTAGCACTATCTTTTCTGAAGACCGTGTTGTTACTCCCTTAGATACTGCCATCACACTCTCCAATTCAAATGACTGATAAACGAGAAAAGTAATTGAAAGTATAGACATTGTATAATAGACAGGTGCAATGGATAGTGGGGAATAAAAGAGGGCATGAAATAATTCATATTTATGTTATCTAACCAAACAGGATAGCATGACACAATTTCACATATATGATGGCTAACTAAACAGGATAGCATGACACAATTTCATATTATGATGGCTAACTAAAAAAGATGGAAAGACATAGTTCAAAATATGAGACTATGTAAACAGGATGACATGACATAACTATATAATGTGTTTATTAAATAGGTTTGGCATGCCATAATTCACATACATTCACGGATAAAATGCCATAATTCAAAATATGATAATTGTAAACACTAAATAGGATGAGATGATATAACTATATGATGTCTTTATTAAATGGGTTGCCATGCCATAATTCAGATAGATGATGTGTACGCACTATGTAAACATGATGGGATGATATAATTCAAATATATGATTTATATAGTAAGCAAGTAAGCAGATGGCAATCCATATATGTTGTAAAAACTAAGCAATGCAAGACAACATGCATGACATGGGTAATATAACCCTGCCAAGTTTGAGCATAAACCTCAGGGGGGAAATAGGACTGGTCATCAGTCTCTGAATCCTCCTCTGAGGAGCTCTCTATAACCAGCAAGATGTCTGCTTCAGCAGGTAGCATTATCTGCTCTGAATACCTTGTTTTCACTCCAAATACTTCCATCACCGCTTCAAATGGCTGATGCACAGGAAGAGTAGTTGAATATACAAACATTGTCGACAAATGAAACACGTAATACAAAAAATGATAGCATGATATAATTCACATACATGATGATTGGCTAAACAACATGGCATTGCATAATTCACATATATAATGCCTTTGCAACAAGATAGCACTGTATAATTCACATATATAATGTCTTGCAACAAGATAGCAATGCATAATTGACATATATGGTAATTAGACACTGAACAGGTGGCACTCACACAAAGCATGTCTAAACTAATCAAATGACATAGCAATGCGAGACACCATATGCACGATATGAGCAACATAACCCTGCCAAGTTAGAGCATACACCTCAGGGGGGGGGGGGAATAGGACTGGTCATCTGTCTCTGAATCCTGCTGAGGAGCTATCCGTAACCGGCGAGATATGCTCTTCATTAGATAGCATAGTCTGCTCTGAAGACCTTGTTTTCTCTCCAGAATTTGCCATCACCGTGTCAAATGGCTGATGCACACGAAGAGCAATTGAATGTACTAACATTGTTCACAAATGTAATATGTAACGAAAAAAAAGGATGGCCTGATATAATTTACATATAAGATGACTGGCTAAGCAGGATGACATTGCAAAATTCACATATATGATGCCTGGCTAAACAAGATGGCATTGCATAATTCACATAAACGATGAATAAACTAAACAGATGGCATTTGCACAAAGGATGTATAAACTAAGCATATGACATATTTGATGTATAAAGTAAGCAATGCAAGACACAATATGCATGATATAACCAACATCAGCATGCCAAGTTAGACCGAAGACCTCAGGGGGTAAATAGGAGTTGTCTTCTCCTTCTGAATCCCCTCAGAACAGATATCTTCCTCTTGATTACAATCCGAAATGCATGGAGGGGGGCTGCCTTTGCACCTACCATGGAGCGACGTCTGCATGAAATTTTATTGCCATGCAAGGCTCGTCTCTTTTGCTCTACATGTTCAGTTCCATTGTTTATAATAACTATCATGCATATGAATAAAACATAGTGAGATTATGTAAGGAGTGCATGCAGAAATCCAGAGTGATGGTAGCAACCTGTGGATAGACCCAAAACCAATAATAGCAGGCAGATAATGGCTTCAGTTAAAAAATACAGATAATGGATTCTTTACTGTTTGTTTCCCACCCAACATGAAACTCATAGTAGACACCGGAGATTAACCAGATAGTAGATAGAGACTATTGATAGCGGCCCCGATATGTACGCCACAACCATTTAAAAAATCAAATTTGACCATTAGTTTGGAGCTGACTCAGAGTCTAATTGGTGAACAGGACAATAAAGTAGCATGTAATATTAAGCGATGCATAACATAAGCAGACACGAAAGAGTGCAACCTCTCTTGCAGACCCGTGTAGTCCTCGAGGTCATCTGCTCGGTTGATGATGGTAATGCAGTTTTCATGGCTGCCATCGGCGGGGAAGAAGATCTGAGGCGGCGAAAGACAGTCTGGAGGCCGGATCCCTGCTGTGCTGGACCCTTCTCTCGTTGGAGCAGCTGAGCTGGGGTGGACGACGGTGCAGCAGGAGCGGGACAAACCACACAAGGTTTTCTTTGACAACTATCTATAAGAGAAGTAATTCTGTAAGGGCTCGTTTGAATTGGAGGATTCCAACAATGCAGGGATAGGAAATAGATAGGAATAGGATAGGAATGCACGTGCAAAACAAAGAATTTAAAAACACAGGATTTCTGCCAATCTGGGTGTTTGATTCACAACAATTGGAAGATCACAGGATGCAAAGAAGCATGGTGAGATTAAGTCAAACCACAAGAAAGTGTATGGTTATAATGCTATTATGCTACTATCTCTTAGTCTTGTGCTTCATGAATAGGAATTCAAAAAGGAGGACAAGTGAAAATTAAAATTCCTACGTTTTTTCTTTCAAGGAGACACTAAAGGAACAAATATGTGTGCTCAGTGGACAATATATATAACATGTAGAGTAAAAAAGAGATGCAACAAGTGTACAACCTCTTTGGCGAAGCCATGTCGATCTCAGCGTGATTGGGTTGGCCGGTGAGGATGCTCCGGCTGACTTTGCTGTCGGAGGAGGGGAAGAAGATCTTAGGCGTCTGGAGATGGAGCCCGAGGTACTGCTCCGCTGTGATGGAGGGTTTCGTCGTTGGAGCAGCTCTGGTGAGTTGTACGACGCCGAGGCTGAAGCAGGACAAAGAGAGACAACGAACAACATTAACCTGAGTGTAATTCTAATAGCATCTCCAATACATGATGTAAAATACATAACCACAAAGTGCTAGATGTAAAATACATTAGCCGCTCATCTCTGAACTTAACTGTCGAAACTGAACTTAACTGTCAAAACTGAACTTAACTGTCAAAACTAAACTTAACTGTCAAAACTGAACTTAAGTGTCGAAACTGAATTTTGCTGTCGAAACTGAATTTTGCTGTCAAAACTGAATGCACTAGCAAGGTGAGGCTACATGTCGGTCGACTTAATTTTTCATCTCTGGTCAGTCGATTTTGCAGCCGTTGGATATGAAATCAAGGGCCTGCGGTTCATCTTCAACCTCCACCCCCCTGAGCCGCCAGCCACCACCGGCTAAACAGCAGCCCCCCACCGCCTGCTGTCGGCTGTGCGCCGCCCCGCCAGCCCCGAAAACACTCCCCACCGTCGGTCCACCATCGCCCCGGCCATCTGTCTAAGCCCCCCGCGCCGAGCTTTTTCTCCAGCGATCCCCACGCCACCGTCCCGCTAACACCCCGCCACCGCCGGCGACCACCGTCCCCATCCTGAACCCTAAGATAGATAGTGGGGTACCTCTCCGGCGACCCCCCCTCCCCGTTGCGGCTGGTTCTTCCTTCACCCCGGGGAGCCCCCCACCACCCCCTGAAAATCGACTGACCCAAAAGTCGATTCCATCGACTGAAGTGTAGCTAAATCGGAGCAGCATAGCAAGCAAGAGCAAGAGCGAGAGCAGTAGCGTGAGCAAGAGCAATAGCAAGAGCAGACCAGGTAGGGGACCAAGAGCAATAGCAGAGCAGCAGCGTGAGTAAGAGCTAAAGCAGCAGCTCCTACTGATGTGGATGTCGCCGTGGAGGGAGCGACGCCGTGGAGGAAGTGGCCGGCGACGCCGCCGTGGATGGAGCCGCGCCATGTCAGCTCAGGACCGAGCGCCGGCCGCATCGTGATATCCAATCAAGAAGGAAATGCAATGATTAGTGTACAACCTCTTTGGTGGCGCCGATTAGGCCGCAACTTCGTCCGAGGAAACGGTGATGATGATGCTCTTCCGGTGGTGCAGGTGAAGACGGCGGTGTGGGAATGGATGTGGCGTCAAAGACGAGGGGAATATCGGGGGAGCTCCTTGGAGGTGGAGGACGGGGTGGCTGAACCGGCGGGACGATGAGATCGACGACGGATCCTCATCCGGTATGGTGGATGAGGGACGTCGAGGTGTTGCTGTGGACGATGTCGTCAGGGAAGAGGCTCCGGCTGGGTGGTGGACGGAGCAGGGTGTGGGGTTTCGTCGCGGGTTTTCGCGGCCTCTGTGTACGAATGGGTGGGCAGATGGGATGGCAGTGGGGAACCATGGCTTAGAGACATGCTTGTCCGAAATGTGGGGTAAGTTACTGTCGGTGTACTAGAGTAGGGGTACCCTAGTATCCCGAACTCGTGCACGGGCAGTTGCAGCACCCCGCGGCAAGGCTTGCCGGGTGACCGCCAAGACCCTCCATGGTTCCCTTGAAGACCATTCAAGGACAAAGTACTCAAACCAAGGCCCCGGAAAGAGGAGCTTGCCGGGAAGGCCAAGCAAGGCCCCGGCAAGAGGATCTTGCTGGGAAGAGACAAGACCCCGGCAAGAGGAGCTTGCCGGGAAGGACACTCAAGGCATACCAAGAAAAGCTTGCCGCGACGCACCCTGCGTCCCGGCAAGATCCGGCGAGCGACAAGCTTCCGGACGCGACAAGACGACGGCCGTGGCAAGGAGCTTGCCGCGGGAAACCCCCACTTCATGCCCACGCTCCAGCACACCTGCTAACGTGTCGCTCTGGGACTCTCACAAGCACACGTGGCAGGAGGCCGTGCAGCTAGGGGTACGTGGTGGCAAGCGGAGATGAAGAGAAGCCCATCGTGGCAAACGGTGGCGCTCCTAACGGTCACCTTGAATTTAATGCCCTTGTCCCCTGCCGTCAGAGTTAGGTAGGGCGCACTATATCCACAGTAGCGGTAGCTGCACCTACCGCATCCTTTTCCATTTTTACCCTTCTAGTCTACGTTGCCACCTGTCGGTGACCCTTTGAAAGTATAAAAGGAGGCCCAAGTGCAATGTAGAGGTGGTTCGGCCAGTTCGGCTCATTGGAGACACCAGAAACACTTCGACGCTCAGTCTGGTAGCATCGATCGCTCCTGAGCAAAGATTCAATACACACAAACAAGCAGCAGTAGGGTTTTACGCATCCGTGCGGCCCGAAGCTGGGTAAAATCGCCCGCGTGTACTGCCTCGATCCGCTCTTTGTGTGCTCTCCGCCTCCTACCGAACCGAAAGGGGCCCTGTCCCCATAGGTGTTGGTGGATCAGCACCCCCCGACATCTCTGGCGCGCCAGGTAGGGGTCGTCGAGATTGTGCGAACCCGATCCGGCGTGCACGCAAGCTGAATCTTCATCGTCTTCACCGACATGCCACCGAAGAAGAAGGATTCGGAGGCAGCTGTTCCGTCTGCGTCGCTTCCACCGCCTCCGGAGCAAACGGGTGGTGGAGTGGACGCCGGCGGAGGAATGGGCGTCGACGAGGGTGCCCACAGCGCTGCCAAGTCCAAGGACAAGGCGGCATAGACCTCGGCGTCCATGCGAGCACCGCGCCCCTCTCAGGAGGCGCGGGACCAGCAGCGTCATAGCGTTTGCAGCGCCATACGTCCGCTGACCCAAGATCAAGCTGGTGGTTTGCGTGGCGTTCAAGACCAGCATGCCCGCCAGCATGCTGGCCCCAGCGAGTTGCGGTCGCCGGGACGGGACGCTGCTCCTTCTAACTTGGTTAGGAGTCCGAGCACACCCCTCTCCTCGCATCGTTCACCTCCGCCTCCCACCACCCCAGCAGAAGCCTTGGCGCGGGCCCAGCTGCTCCTGGACTATCCTCCGACGGCGGACAAGACCGACGAATGGAGGGCCACTATCCAGAGCCTCATCGGCTTCGCCAACGGCGACACTGTGTGGCGACCAAGCACCTCGCTGCCGCGGCAGGACAGCCGGACGCGAGCCGATGGCAAAAAGACTGAGGGAGGTGCGACTTCCATGCACTCTCCACTACGAAGGCCAAAATCGCGGACTCGCCGGGTCCTCCCCAACAGCAGCTCCACCGCGTCGTCGGACCCACGAGCTCATCGCGACCAGCGCCAAGTAATCCATGAACGACAACAAGAAGACGCTCGGACCCGCATCGAGCGCCGAAGAGAAGCGCGACGTCAATCCGACAAGCGCGCTGGGCTCTCTGTTGACATGCATGCGCCAGGGGAACCAGGCGATCTGCCGTACACGGTAGGTTGTCCTGCGTTCACCCGTGAGCTGCGGCAAGTCAAGTGGCCCAGCACAAAGAATTTCAAGCCAGACGTGCCGGAGAAGTATGACGGCAAGACGCATCCGTCGGAGTTCCTCAGCATCTACACCATTGCGGTGCAGGCTGCCGGGGGGCGAGATGACAAGATCCTTGCCAACTACTTCCCGCTGGTGCTCAAGCCCAATGTCAGATCCTGGCTCATGCACTTGCCGGACAACTCCATATCCTCCTGGGCTGATCTGTGCCATCAGTTTGTCGGCGCCTTTACAGGCGGCCACAAGCCACATGGCCAAGAGAGCGATCTTCATCTGCTCGCCCAGAAGGAAGGAGAGCCATTGCGCAAGTACATTCAGAGATTCAGCCGTGTACAACACAACATCCCAGACGTCCACCCCGCCGCGATCATCAGCGCGTTCCATCAGAACGTGCGAAATCGAAGGATGAGGGAGGAGATGGCGATGTGTAAGATCAGAGACGCCAGCGAGCTTTACGCCCTGGCTGACAAGTGTGCATGCGCTGAAGAGGGGAGGAGGCTCCCCGGAGCGAGTACAGGAGCAGGAGGATCTGACAGTGAGGATGCCGCCCCGGCAAGGAAAGGCCGGCGGCGGAACAACAGAAGGAATAAGAGTAAGGAAGTGCTAGCTGTCGAGCAGACCGGCAACGGAGGTGGCGCCAAGGAAGCTAAGGCTGGTGGCTCCGACAAGGAGGCCCATCCTGTGGCGACCGCCGACAAGCAGGACAGCTCCGGCAGGCAGTATTGCAAGATTCACCGCACCAAGGGTCACGATCTCTAGAACTGCAAGAAGGTCGAACAGCTTGCTGAGCAGCAGAAAGCTGAATACGAGCGGCGCGCCAAAGAGAAGGCCCAAGAAGGAACTGGTGGATCCGGCAAGAAACGCCCCGGCCGGGGAGGACGCCGCAGCAGTGCCAAACAGCGGCAAGGAGACAGAACTCCCCGCGGCCGCGACAAGGATGAAGATGACGACGATGACGAAGACATGGATGATGATGAGGCCGATGAGCAGGAATTTCAGAAAGCCACAGAGGTCCTGTGCGTTGACGGTGGCGCCTCTCTACATACTTCGCACCGCCAGCTCAAGCAGTGGATGCGGGAAGTGAATGCAGCGGAGCCATCCATAGAGTCACGCAAGCCCCTGAAATGGTCCAGCCCGCCTATCATCTTCGACATTGGGGATCACCCTGATCGCATAACTGCGGTCGGGTGCTTGCCGATGTTGGTTTCACCAACTATCCGCAACCTCAAGGTCACAAAGATGCTAGTTGACGGCGGGGCCGGCTTGAATCTCATCTCCTCCGCGGTCCTTCGCAAACTCCAGATCCCTGACAGCGAGCTCGAAGAGACCGGCACATTCCAAGGAATCAACCCGGGAAGGAGCAAGCCGAAAGGGAAGATCACGCTGCCGGTCACATTTGGTAGCGAGCTGAATTTCAGAACTGAGAGGGTCACATTTGACGTTGCCGATTTTCCATTACCCTACAATGGGATCCTTGGCCGTCCAGCGCTCGCCAAGTTTATGGCAGCCTCTCACTATGCATACAACGTGCTCAAAATGCCAGGCCCGATAAGTGTCATCTCTGTCCCCGGCGACAAGAAGGATGCCCTTATCTGCGCCGACAAGATCTACCGGGAAGCAGCGGCCGCAGCTGATCACCACACGCTTGCCGCCGAAGCTCCCGGGGGAAGAAGAAGGCCAAGTCCGGCAAAAGCTCTGATGCCCACTCCGGCAAGCGCACCTCTTCGGAGTGCTGCGCTACCGTCGAGGACGCACCATCGAGCTCCACCGGCAAGTGCAAGAAGACGATGGCAGCTCCACCCGAGACCAAGAAGGTGTCCGCCAAGGAGGACGGCACTGGTGGTACCTTCATCGTCAGTGCCACGCTTGACCCCAAATAGGAAAGCGCGCTCATTGCTTTCCTGCGGGCGAATGTCGACGTGTTTGCATGGCAACCGTCAGATATCCCCAGTGTTCCCAGGAAAGTAATCGAGCACCACCTTGCCGTCTGTCCTCATGCGCGGCCCATCAAGCAGAGAGTCAGGAAGCAGGCAGTGGAGCGCCAAGAGTTCATTGCAGAAGAGATCAGGAAATTGGAAGCAGCAGGCCTTGTCAGAGGAGTGCTCAATCCCACATGGTTGGCCAATCCTGTAGTCGTGCGCAAGGCGAACGGGAAATGGAGGCTTTGTATAGACTTCACTGATGTCAATAAAGCTTGTCCCAAAGATCCATTTCCCTTGCCGCGCATTGACCAGATTGTTGACTCCACAGCTGGATGTGATTTGCTTTCATTTCTTGATGCGTATTCAGGATACCATCAAATCTTCATGGCAGAAGAGGATGAGGAGAAAACCGCATTTATCACCCCTTGTGGCACATACTGTTTTGTACGGATGCCCTTTGGGTTGAAGAATGCTGGTTCAACATTTGCAAGAGTAGTCCATGTTGCTTTTGAGCCACAGATACACAGAAATGTGGAAGCTTACATGGATGATATAGTGGTCAAGAGCAAGGACAAGGCTACCCTGATCCAAGATTTAGAAGAAACTTTTGCAAATCTGCGCAAGATCAACCTCAAGCTCAACCCCGAGAAATGCGTGTTTGGAGTCCCTTCCGGCAAGCTTCTCGGGTTCTTTGTGTCTCAGCGGGGAATTGAAGCCAATCCCGACAAGATTAAGGCCATCGAGCAGATTGAAGCACCAAAGCGCGTCAAGGATGTGCGAAGGCTTGCCGGTTGCGTGGCTGCTCTCAGCAGGTTTATCTCTAAGTCTGCTGAGCGCGCCCTGCCATTTTTCAAAATATTGAAAAAGGCAGGTCCAATGAAATGGACTTCGGAAGCGGAGGCTGCGCTGCAGGACTTGAAGAGGTACCTGTCCTCCACTCCAATACTTGTCGCACCTAAGCCACAAGAGAAGTTGCTGCTGTACCTAGCGGCAACCAATCAAGTGGTTAGTGCTGCGTTAGTAGCGGAGAGGGAGGCGGACGATGAGCCAGCAACCGCGGCAAGTGAATCCAGCGACAAGCAGGGGGCTTCTCCGGCAAGCTCTGGTCCGGCAAGCTCTGGTCCCGATAAAGATGGATCTGCGCAGACGTGCAAGGACGTGCAGAAGAAGATGGTGCAGTGCCCAGTTTACTTTGTCAGCTCCCTTCTCCAGGGGGCTAGGTCGAGGTACTCTGGTGTGCAAAAATTGCTTTTCGGCCTTCTCATGGCCTCGAGAAAGCTGCGCCATTACTTCCAGGCACACGAGATCACAGTCGTCACTCGCTTTCCGCTGAAGAGGATACTGCAGAATCCAGAAGCAACAGGCAGGATTGTCGAGTGGGCTTTGGAACTGTCAAGCTTTGGCCACAAGTTTGAGAGCACTGCAACAATCCAAAGCAGGGCATTGGCAGAGTTCATAGCAGAGTGGACGCCAACTCCAGATGAAGAAATTCCAGAGACGAGCATCCCCGTCAAGCAGTCAAGCAAAGAGTGGTTGATGTACTTTGATGGTGCCTTCTCGCTGCAAGGCACCGGTGCTGGCGTGCTGCTTATCACACCCACCGGAGAGCACCTCAAGTACGTAGTCCAGATGCACTTTCCCAAAGAGCAAGCAACCAACAATACTGGAGAGTATGAAGGGTTGCTTGCCAGTCTCAGAATCGCAGCCGACCTTGGGATCAAGAAGCTCATTACCAGGGGTGACTCACAGCTTGTCGTCCGCCAAGTGAACAAGAACTACCAGAGTCCATTGATGGAAGCTTATGTTGATGAAGTGAGAAGTCTAGAAGCACACTTTGACGGCCTGCAAATGGAACACGTTCCACGAGCTCAGAACGATATTGCTGACGGCCTGTCAAAGTGCGCAGCACTAAAGTTACCTGTGGAACCAGGGATTTTTGTGCTCAAGCTGACTCAACCATCCGTGACACCATCAACTGGACCAAGCAAAAAGAGGAAGTTGGTTTCCGGTGACTACTTTCTGGCAGAGCTCCCCGAAGCCGCCGCCAAGAAAGTCCCCAAGATCAACACCAAGGATGCTGAGGGGCAGTCTGCTCCGGCAAACCTTATGGTTTGTTCCGTCGAAGCAAACGCTCCTGACAAGTTCTGCTCTGGCAAGCTTGCCAGGGAATATCACGCTCCGGCAGAGCCACAGGTTGTTGCCGTAGAAGCGGATGTTCCCGCAGCAACAAATATGCCTTTAGTCCCTGTTGTCGAGCCGCAAGCTCCAGCACGGGCGCAGCAGATTGTCCATTTCCTTCAGACAGGAGAGCTTCCCGAAGAGCAAGAAGAAGCTGAAAAAGTAGCCCGGAAGTCAAGTATGTACAAGTTTGTCGACAGCACACTGTACAGAATAAGACTCAACGGTGTGAAATTGAAGTGCATTCACCGGGAAGATGGAGAACAGCTGTTGGCAGAGATACATGGAGGCATATGTGGTCACCACATTGGCGCAAGAGCACTTGTCGGCAAAGCATTCCGACAAGGCTTCTTCTGGCCGACAGCCCTCCAGGATGCAACTGCACAAGTAACCAAGTGTGAAGCGTGCCAGTTCCATTCCAAACAGATACACCAGCCAGCTCAAGCTCTCCAGACGATCCCTTTATCCTAGCCATTTTCGGTCTGGGGGCTCGACATCCTCGGCCCCTTCCCCCGAGCTGTCGGGGGCTTTGAGTTCTTGTACATTGCAATCGACAAGTTCACAAAGTGGCCGGAAGTGGAACCAGTGAGGAAGGTGACAGCACAGTCAGCAGTCAAGTTCTTCAGGTCGATTGTTTGCCGTTCCGGGATCCCGAACAGGATCATCACCGACAATGGCACGCAATTTACGAGTTGCACCTTCATGCAGTACGTCCAAGATCTTGGCGCCAAGGTCTGCTTCACTTCTGTTGCTCATCCGAGAAGCAACGGTCAAGCGGAGAGGGCAAACGCTGAAGTGCTGCGAGGCCTCAAGACCAGAACTTTCGACAGACTGCACAAGTGCGGAAGAAACTGGATCGAGGAGTTGCCAGTGGTTCTTTGGTCGATGAGGACGACGCCAAATCGAGCCACCGGCCAGACACCCTTCGCTCTAGTCTATGGAGCGGAGGCAGTTCTCCCCACGGAACTCGTATACGGGTCACCTCGAGTGCTCGCTTATGATGAGCTCGAGCAAGAGCAGCTGCGGCAAGATGACACGCTGCTCCTTGAGGAAGACCGTCTCCAGGCTGCTGTGCGAGCCGCTCGCTACCAGCAAGCTCTGCGCCGCTACCATAGCCGTAGAGTAAATGCCAGGAATCTCGAGGAAGGCGACCTTTTTCTTCGGCGCATTCAGTCGGCCAAGAATTCCAACAAGTTGACGCCGAAGTGGGAAGGCCCTTATCGGGTGAAACGAGTCACTAGGCCTGGCGCTGTCCGCCTTGAGACCGAAGATGGCATTTCGGTGAGCAACTCCTGGAACATTCAACATCTTCGTAAGTTTTACCCGTAAGGCGCGGTTGCCAGAAGCTTTTTTGGCAACCACCTTTTGTACAAGTCTTGCCGCTGTTGCATGTAATCCTTTGTACAAAGCCGGGCGCACACCCTGTGCACCAGTAAAGATCATGTGCCCCGCGCATCTTGTCAGTTTTTTATGCTATAATCCTTTTTCGCATATATTATCTGACACTTTGTGCAGCACTAGACCCCGGTAGGCAATAACGAGCCCAAGGCTCCATATCATTACTTTATTTCTCTGTTTCTTTCTCAAAAGAAGGAAGGTTCCCTCGCCCACAAGGTTTACCAGGGGGGGGGGGGAAGGAGAAGATAATGGTGTGGACCAGGCCGTTCAAGAAGGTTTCTCCTTGCCGGGAAGCAGACGACAAAAAAAGCTAAGTTGCTAAAGCTTGAGCAATCAGTTTTTTTTAGTTTTTGAGTTATTTTCCTTGAACGACCGTGCTTTGTATGGAAAACCTGTGCGCGGAGGAACCAATTCGCAGCTAGTTGTGCCCTTACTTTGTTTCGAGTCTGCTCAACAACTTAAGTGAGCTGCTACCGCTCTTACTTTGCTTCGAGTCCGCTCAGCAACTTAAGTGAGCCGCTAGCGCCCTTATCTTGTTTCGAGTCCGCTCAACAACTTAAGTGAGCTGCAACTAGTTGCGACAAGGTTGCTTGTCGGTAGAGACCCCGCCAGCAGGCTGCTAAAGTTCCGCACTCGGCGCTCGCGGCAAGGGTGCCTGCACCGGCAAGTTTCCCTAGAAAGCATAGGGCAGGACCATACAAAGCCAAGAGTCGAGTAAAGGAAGTAACACAGCAATTTTCTGCCTAAGATAGAGTTATATTACAAAAATAACTTGTCGCGCCTCTAATAAAGTGTTCCCATGACATGACTGGCAGCGACAAGAAAAGAAGAAAACGGACGGCCTAATCTACGCGACCGCCGTCAACCCTTTTGACCTCGTTCACCCTGTCCACAATGGGTGCGACGAGGGCCTTAAGTGCGTCAAGATCAGCGTCCGCCGGCAGCTTCTTGAGGACGTTGGTGAGGTTGAGGCCCGGATTGCGGAAGGCCACCTTCACCAGCACCTTCTCCAGAACTCCGGCACAAATCGAGCGTGACTCGTCGGCCAACTGCTTTGGGATCCGTTCCCAGAGTTGCTGGAGCGCCGCCGCCACGCCTTTGAAGAACAGAGTGAGCTTGGCGCTGGGTTGGAGGTTCTCGTCGGAGGAGTACCTGAAGCCTTCCACCCCCAATTGCACCAGCTCCTCTTCGATAACTGCAGCAATGTTCACGAGGCCCTCCGTCCAGAGCTCCACAGTACCTCCGAGAAGATTCCGGGTTTCGGCGGCCCTCGCTAATAGCGCCTCGTTGGCCTCGATGTCCTTCTTCAAGTCTGCCTCCCGTTTCCTGGCGCTGTCCAACGTCTCCGTCAAGGTGGCCAGCTTCAGCGTCAGATTGGCGTTGGAATCCTTGGCGACGCTCAATTCCTTGCCCCTCTTGGCGAGTCGGCCCTGCAGCTCACCGTGGGCAAGGGCGTCCTTCTCGCGCTCTAGCTTGAGCGCGGCAAGCTCTTCACCACCAACCCTCAGATCAGCTTCTAGCCGTGCCACCTTTACCTCCAACTCTTTCTTGGCGGCCTCGGCAGCCGCAGCCACATCCTTTGCCTCTTGGAGCGTCCCGCCAAGTGCCCGTTCGCGCGCGGCAAGCTCCTCTTCGTGGCTGTCGAGGTTCACTTTCCGCTGAGTCAGCTCGCCTTCTCGCGCATACAGCTTCTCGCCGGTGAGCCGCTGCTGCTCTTCGGCCTCAGCTTTCTCGAGGAGGAAGGCCTTCCGCTCCTCAGCAAGCTGCTCCCGCTCCTCCGCCAAGGCCCGGAGAGTTTCTTGGCGAAGACCCCGGAGCTCCTCCGCGCGCTTCTCTATGTCCACGCTCGCCCTCGCGACAAGTGCTTACCGGGACTCCAACTTGACCTGGCGGGTGCGGTAGAGTGCCAGTAGCCTCCGTAGCAGCCGCTCCTCCTCAGGCTCGCCGCTGCTGCTTCCCCATCCAGAGCTTCTCCTTCCACCGACGCCCTGGAGCTCGACATCCAGGGGAGCTTGATGAAGATGCCCTCGCCAGCCTTCAGATAGGCGCCGGGCTGGGGCTCCTCGGAGCCTGACGCTGCGGCAGCGGCGGAGGGATCGGCGGTCGGTACAGCGCCTGGCGCTCCTGCGGCCTCAGGGCCGTCAGTGCGATCGCCAGATCCCCCGCCAGCTTCTTCAGCAGCAGTCTTGGTGGCCTCTTCGTCGGCGGACACGTCAGCGCCGGCTCCTTCTTCGGTGGCCGCGGCATCATCAGTGTTGCCGCACGCGTCCTCCCCGCTGCTCCGTGGCCCGCTACCCTCATCGTCATGGTCGCTCCCCTCCTCGTCGCTCTCGCTCGAGGAGGAGTCTTGGCTATCGGAGGAGCTGTCCACGCAGCACTTCGCTCGAGTGTCGAAGCACCCGAAGGCCTTGACGGAGAGGAGATCGCCCTCCATCAACTTAAAATGGAGGGTAAACCCCTCCGTCAAGCTGTGGATGCGGGCGAACGTCTTCCACCCTCGATCAAGATACATCACATTAGGGGCTGGGAATGCAACGCGGACTCGCGTGCCGCTGATCCCACAGCCCCTCATGTGCAGTCTCAGTGTCTCGGGCGGGTCCAACTCCATCGCGCGCGCAAACGGAGCTGGAAGCCGGAGGCGACGACGAGGCGCCCGGCGCAGCCTGACGAAGAACTTGCAAGGGTCGTCCCCTATATGGACCGCCGTGGGGGGAGGAGCCGCCGGCGGAGGTGAAGCTGACGCGCTGCCCCGTCCGCCTCTTCCCCGAGCGCCTCGACCTCGTCCTCGACCTCGTCCGCGACATCGCCCCCTCCCTCTTCCCCTTATGGCTGGCTCTGCCACCACGGGCGCGGAAGAGGGAGAGATGCGCTGTCTGGCAACGATCCTCGCCGCCACCGACGAAGGGCCTGGGTTCCCTTTCTCCATGGCGGATGAGAGAAAGGGGAGCAGAAGCTGAAGAAAGGAGGAGATGAGAGAGTGCGGGTTTCTGTGCTCCCCTCCCGCTCTTTATAAAGGAGCGAGGTGGGGGCTCGGCCGCCCCGCTCAGCGAATCAAGGCACGGGAAGAGCAGGGAGTCGGGGCCAACCCGCTGCCTCTGCTCGCGACGGCCCAGTTCCCCACTTCCACCGTCCGTGACCCCAAGCGCATGGAAGCCGCGTGGCGGAGATGCAGAACCAAGGCGACAGATGAGGCGGCCTCGCTCCGCCCTGAGATCGCGGGGAGTGGGCGTCCCGAAAACCGTGCACCGGCCCCGTCCAGTAAATGCACCACGCCCCCACGCCTACCTCCGTTCAGGGAGGAGGGCGTGAACCGTCCCCATCATCGTGGCCTGGCGCATGCTTGAGGGGCTTAGCCCCGCGCACGCTGCCCGCGTCACCCACGACGCCGCGTTTGATGCATGCCGTTCTGAGCGTGCGCGGTGGGAGCGGAGAGATATGCGGCGTGACCTAGGCCGCGCGTGCCCGTGCACTGTTTTGGGCCTGGCCCAACAGCGCTCGGCACCGTGTATGGCCTAGGCCCGGGGGCTCCTGTCGGTGTACTAGAGTAGGGGTACCCTAGTATCCCGAACTCGTGCACGGGCAGTTGCAGCACCCCGCGGCAAGGCTTGCCGGGTGACCGCCAAGACCCTCCGTGGTTCCCTTGAAGACCATTCAAGGACAAAGTACTCAAACCAAGGCCCCGGCAAGAGGAGCTTGCCGGGAAGGCCAACCAAGGCCCCGGCAAGAGGATCTTGCCGGGAAGAGACAAGACCCCGGCAAGAGGAGCTTGACGGGAAGGCCACTTAAGGCATACCAAGAAAAGCTTCCTGCGACGCGCCCTGCGTCCCGGCAAGATCCGGCGAGCGACAAGCTTCCGGACGCGACAAGACAACGGCCGCGGCAAGGAGCTTGCCGTGGGAAACCCCCACTTCGTGTCCGCGCTCCAGCACACCTGCTAACGTGTCGCTCTGGGACTCTCCCAAGCACACGTGGCAGGAGGCCGTGCAGCTAGGGGTACGTGGTGGCAAGCAGAGATGAAGAGAAGCCCATCATGGCAAACGGTGGCGCTCCTAACGGTCACCTTTTGCACTGTTTAGGAGACTCAGACAGGCATTTAATGCCCTTGTCCCCTGCCGTCAGAGTTAGGTAGGGCGCACTGTATCCATAGTAGCGGTAGCTGCACCTACCGCATCGTTTTCCATTTTTACCCTTCTAGTCTACGTTGCCACCTGTCGGTGACCCCTTGAAAGTATAAAAGGAGGCCCAAGCGCAACGTAGAGGAGGTTCGGCCAGTTCGGCTCATTGGAGACACCAGAAACACTCCCACGCTCAGTCTGGTAGCGTCGATCGCTCCTGAGCAAAGATTCAATACACACAAACAAGCAGTAGTAGGGTTTTACGCATCCGTGCGGCCCGAAGCTGGGTAAAATCGCCCGTGTGTACTGCCTCGATCTGCTCTTTGTGCGCTCTCCGCCTCCTACCGAACCGAAAGGGGCCCTGTCCCCATAGGTGTTGGTGGATCAGCACCCCCTGACAGTTACGAGCGTACCCCCACCGATTTGAGGCGGTTCTTTCGGTTCAGGGGTTCCACTGGCATTTCACGTGTCGGGATTTCACAGGAGGTGGGAGTTTTCATGCACGTTGTAATTTCGGAATAGCAAGGCGCGGGTTGAGATGGAGGGAGTTGTCGGAGCACAACAAGACAAAGATATATCTTAAATATTTCGGGGTAACAAGGCGCGGGTTGAAATTTTCGGACAAGCCTAACGTGTACTGTACCAAATCAATGTGTAGTACAAATGTCATACAAAACTATGAATTCATGTTATGTTCAATTAAAATATTTCTCTACGTGTATAATGCATGCAACCTACTACTCAAATGAACGTTTTAGTGCATTCCAACGTATATACTACCGCTTTAATATGAAATAAATTTGAATTTGTTTCTCTATTTGAATAAGATCTATAGTCATGATTGTTGTGAAGTCAAAGCATTTGAATTTGTTTCTCTATTTTAATAAGATCTACAATCATCATTATTGTCAAGTTAAACCATCGTTTGTGTATTATATTCACAGCACACAACATGATTAGTCTTGAGTTACATAAGAACTATGTGTACTATATGAACTCGAACTAGATTTTTTGAATCCACTTTATTATGATTTCAAATCATATTACATTTCTAGCTCTAGCTAGATCTTCATAATCTAAACGATGTCTCATATTTATAATGTGTTTATCACATTATGTATGGTGCCCCATCCCCTACGCCTATAAGTATTTAAATGTGAGTTGCAAACACCACACATTACCACAAATTCAAATAAAATGTGAGAATGTTTGATATATAGTATTGTTTAGATTGTTCGATATTTTGTTGTAAGCTGCAAACGCCAAACATTATCACAAATTCAAATAAAATGTGAGATTGTTTGATGTATAATATGGTTTAGATTGTTCAGCATTTAGCTATGAGTTGCAAATGCCATGCATTATCACATTATGGTATAACATATGCACAGCACGTGTATCACCGCTATATTCATGCATGCAATGTTTAAAACACTATGATCTCCTATTCAAATATATGAATCCGCTTTCATATTAAATTATGATTTTTGTTCGTCTCTTACACCCACACAATCCTCTAACCTTTGTAGCTACCACTAACTTTCTCTCGTGCATGCACACGCCCTCCTTGCCCTCCCCCTCCATCGGCATTCTATACACCGGGCACATTCTTTTTTTTTTCTTTAGGTCGTTCTCCCAGAGTCTCCACAACTCCTTTCCGAAACACACTGATCGATAAACCTCTCCAACGATGCCTTCCTACAACATACACACACACCTTCAATCTCCTCCTTTATGTGTCCTTGCCTTGTGTCTCTCATACATTCAGACACACGTGTAAACTCTCGCCCCTCTTTTCATCGATCTCACAACCGCACACTCCTCCCCCTATCTAGCTAGTAGTTGGGCCTCTCGCACCACCTCCTAGCTCCATTCTCTCTGTCTATCCGTCTCGCTGGGCCTTATTTGCCTCTAACAAATGGTCGTACACCGACCGATCTCTCGCTATACATATAGCTAGCTAGGTCCTTATAACTCGTTTTTACCCACACATCAATCGATCTACCTCATTAGTTGTGTCTCTCCCTTCCTCCGAGAAACAACAATTGATCTACCGATCTAGTTAGGTTTGCTTACCAAACACATGGTTCCCCTTCATGATCCATGGATGCGTCCCAACAGATCTATCACGCATAGGCACACACAGAAACACATCCCCACTCTTATTGATAACATTGCAGTTCCACCCTCAGTTTGTCTAGTAGGCCTCTCCCACCATCTTCGAGAAGCAACTCCATCACCCATCCAGCACTCTACCCCTCTCCCTCCCTCTCCCTCCCTCTCTCTCTCCTCTCTCTCTCTCTGTCCCATCACATTTCCTGTCCTTCAGTTATGTATGGATGTCGACCGATCTCCCTCAAGACATAGCTGGGTCTCTCCTTCTCAACACATATATGAGTTGTTCTACCTCTATAGTTAGGCCTCTGCCTACCCCTCCCCCACCCCCACCCCACACACACTGATACATCGAGCGCTCTAGTCATGTCTCCCTGCCACACACAAACTTGACATGTGCGCTCTAACGTTCCAGTAGGCCAGTCGCCCTATATCTTTGACTTGCACACACACACACACACAATTTCAATGGCTCTCTTCATTGATCTCGCACCCACCCAGTTGATCCTCTCTTTGACTCTATCGATAGCTATGACCCCTCCCTCTCTTCTCATGGATTGCCTGACCCTCTATGTATGATATGGATAGGCCTCCATTTCACACACATTGCATGCAAAATTTTGTTTGAGATGTCATCGACACATATTCCCACAAATAATTCACGAAATCAACCCCCCACCCCCACCCCAAAAAAAACACTCACGAACGCGGTTTGTATCTCTGACACACACCCACGTAGGTGGGGGACATGCACAAAGAGAAGAGGTGCATGCACGGCGCACGTACTCCCGTCTCTTTCCCAACCACACCCGTGCGGGTACACGGTGGAGCTCATTTATGTACGAAAAAGGCAGCCACGTGGTAATTTGGCACATGTACTGGTTGTCCACTTGGTGGAGTGAGGATCCTCTACCACGGGTGAACAAACAAATTGCGACTTGACGTGTTATGTTAAAAAAGAGGCAAACCATGTGGGGCCTACCTTAGAGGCAAGGCTCTATACACTGGAGTACTTATGATGTGTCCCGTCAACTCATAGAACGAGGAGAAGCTTGCTTAGTACATCGTCTCCCCCGTTCCTAAATATAAGTCTTTGTAGAGATTTCACCATGAACCACATGCGGATTGCATTTTAAGAGTAGATTCATTCATTTTGTTCCGTATGTAGTGGAATCTCTACAAAGACTTATCTACTAGTAATAGCTAGCCCCCACTACTAGGAATTCTCTATCCTCTCCTTGAGCCACATCATCAAAATTAATGTAGCCATTAGATGAAGTAAATCAGTCCATAATAGTTGTCTAATCTAGACGTTGAGAGGCTCTGCACTAAGTCACATGCAAGCATGCAGAAATACCGTGGCCTATGCATGTGAGTGGGTTTTAAATCACATCAACATGTCTGCCTGCAAGCATGCACTGGTAGCATGCATGTAAGTGAGCTTTTAAGTCCCATTAACATGTCGAAAAGAAAAATATAATCCCATTATGCAGTAGGAGTTGGCTAATCTTTTTTCCTTACATGGGATGATCTAAATGATGATGGGAGTTTATTTAGTTTGGCTACCACATTTTTCATGCGGTTATAGAGTTTTTTTAGTTCTATGAGCGGGCATGGAAGCTGTCCGCATGTCCCTACCGGACACGCCCAGAAATGAGAGGATGCACCGACTCTCGTGGCTAAAATCATACACTACACAACATCTCTCTATAGGAGTAGGTCAATCTGTCGCTCTCTCTAGCACACAGATGTTGTTAAACACACACACACACACACACGCACACGCACGCACCTTGGTCCCGTTGCACCTTCTAACATGACTTATTACACCTAGACGGAGGGAGTAGTAAGTATACAAGATATGGTGGCACACTAACTTAAGTCGAATACAAGTGCCCAAAATTTCCGTGCATGTTATAATAAGGATTCACTTAAAATAGTATGTGAGCGAACAGAGGGATCAATTGGACAGTGTTCCCGAGTAGTAGCGAGATATGTGAGGTAAGAAACACCGGTGGTGCCTTTAATTTTTCTTATTAATTTGTTTGTTTCACCCTCTGACTATTGGGACCCAACGTACTACGTGGAGAGAGGTAAGGTGACTAAGGCTGCATTATTTCTACACCACTGTGGATAGTCTTACTACCAAAGCCACATGACACGATTATGATTAAAATCCTAATGACTCACGCACACACACAAAAAAAACATGGCATGCTTGTCACACGAATGCAGGAATGTATAAAAGGTTATTTCCCTCTCGTTGAACATAACGGGAGGGTTGTGTAGCTGGTTAGCCTGTTCGCTCATCAAACTTGAGGTCTCGGGTTCGATAACTACACTTGAGCATAATTTGTGCCAGAAGGATTCTTTGACTGGTCAAAATGTTTTCTAGGGTTTGCACGCTTCACACACTCTCTCTAGTATATATATACACGTTGGAGCCTCAGCACTTGTAGTTGCTCTCATAACACTCTCTCACCCTCTCCCGCTGGAGCCTCATCGCTTGTAGTTGCTCTCTTCACACTCTCTTGCCCTCTCCAGATCTAAACAAGACTTCATTGGCCTCTCTCTCCCCTCACTGCTACTCAAAGAGCCGGTGCGGGAGGGCCTCCGACCACTTCTTCTTTGCCGCCGTCCCGTCGCCCACCGAACTACGCCTCCAAGAACCTTAAGGTATAATTTACTTACTCCACATGCATTGCTCTAACTGCATGTATACCATGAATCTAGGACGTGGTTCAAATAGGAAAGGAGTGGGGGAAGTAGTGGGAAAAGTTGTATATAGCATGAATCTAGGACGTGGTTCAAAGAGGATATGAAGGGGGAAAGTTGTATAGCATGAATCTAGGACGTGGTTCAAAGAGGAAACGAAGGGGGAAAGTTGTATAGCATGAATCTAGCATGTGGTTCAAAGAGGAAAGGAATGGGGGAAAGTAGTGGGGAAAGTTGTATCGCATAAATCTAGGACGTGGTTCAAAGAGTAAAGGAAGGGGCGAAAGTACTAGTTCAAAAAGGAAAGGAAGGTTCAAGGCTGTAGAGTTTGAGCAGGACTAGATTTGCTGCACTCACATAGGGAAAGGTGTCTAAAGATAACAAAACTGGGACCAACACAAATATGCCCCTTGGTTGTTTGTTCTTTGTTGCAACAGATTGTGCATGACCACAGTACATCGGTAGATGCACATGGTGCTGGTGTGTCCACTATCCCGTGCAACTCATTAGCTGTTGTTAATCTAAGGCCCTGTTTGGTTAAAAACTCCCTAGTCCCTACCTACTTGGTTCCAGGGACTAAACATGGACTAGAGGTTATTAAATGACATGCTAAAAGACCATGTTACCCCTATTAATGAACTAATAGAGACAAGGTGTGATGCGTGGCAGGGGCAACTATTGGAAAAAGTCCCAAAAAGACTCCCTCGGAGTCTCCTTTCTTTAGTCCCAAATGCCAACTTTTAGTCCCTAAAAGTCCCTCCTGTTTGGTTTAGATGGTACTGACACGGAGTTTTTAGTCCCTACACCAAAATGTCCCTGTAAACAAACACCCTCTAATAATGCCGCTGGAAAATTGATGCAATGCCACATTTAAAAGCAAATTACATGTTTAACGAATTTTATTGTTATTATAATCTCTATGTTAATATTAATCAAGGCCATCGTTTGGGAAATGCTACTGTCTTGCTTTCTTTCCCATTTAGATAAGGTAGATGCTTCTTTTTGTTTGCTTTTGTTTCATCTACCATTATTGACCACTAATTGTTTCCTTTGCACCTCTGTGTAAACAGGGTTATCTACTTCACCTCATTACCATTGTGACCTTTTGTTGCACTGCACAAAACACTTATGTTTTAAGAGTGTTTTGTGCAGTTCAAACAAAATGTCACACCGACAACGTTTCTTGATTGCTTGATCTTAGTGGAACTGCACAAGAGGAGATCTTACTTCCTATCCGTTAAGGAGAATTTGGTTCAGATCTTCTTCTTGTGAGTTGTTTGAATTCCGCATCATGAGAGGTCAGTACTAGCCTTCTTTCACATGATTCTGCAGTCTGCTTTCATATGTTGTGCTACTTGTACGATAATGGTGCTTGATTTTAGTGAACTGCACAAATGGAGACAAGACTTCCAATCTGTATGTGCACTGTAATATCCCATTGAGGTAAGATAAGGATATTTCACAACTGCTGGCCTGTATTTTGCCACTTTCATCAGAAAATTAAGTAGTACTATATTTGTGCTCCCTAATTGACATGCCAAATCTTACATTGAAGGCGAAGCTTGTCTGTTATTGAACCAAGTGATGAAGGGGAAGAACAAGCGGAAGAAAAACAAAAATCAACTCCCGGTGCTGTAATGAAGCACTGGAACTGTGATGACACAAGTAATGATATAGTTTTGCATCTTAATTTATTGTTATGGCTAGAACGAGCAATTGTTTTTCTACTGATTTGATGCCACTCTTAATGAAATATGTAATTATATCTACTTGTGCAAACAGGGTTCTTCTTTGAAGATACCATATATTTTAGTGGAACTGCACAAGAAGATGTTGGAAACATTAAAGTAATCGAGGAGTATATAGTAAGCATGGCCACCACTGTAGATAGCAACAGATGGTTCCGGAGAAGTGCTTCATCTGTATGCTCTACACAATAAGCCTCCTGACAAAGGTTGGTACTCGCCCACTGATTTCATCCATATGATTGAGCTTTGTCACCTCTATTGGTGTTGTGCTACTGTTTAGATACTGTCATGAAAAAGTGGTATTGTCCTTGAGAAGTGCTTCATCTGTGCTGTTTTAAATATTTCCTTTCCTTTTTTCGAGCAAACAGGGATGCTAGCATTTAGTAGTCATCTTGTCTTTGCACAACAGGATCATCTTCCTCTGAAGAAGAATATGGAGTACGTGAAGTGACTAGTTCCGATTATGCCAGGATGAAGAAGCCTTGTCTATCTTCTCATCATAAGGAGCAGTTGAAGGATGGTTACATTACTCCCCACAAGACCAAACTAACTTCAGCTCAGAAGGACTGACAAATCTCCATTTTTTTGCTGTGATGCGCGAGTACAATGTTGCTCTAGGATTCTTTCTGGTGAGTTCCATTTTTCTAAAAGTTTGCTCTACATGGACAATGTATGTGCCTGTTGAAACTGTCAATTCATAGTACAGTTTGCTTTATACTAATCACTTTTTTGTATTTGTGCAAACAGGGGTGCTCAGCTTGATTTCAATGGGAACTGCACAAAATGTTCAAGAATACATCGAATCATTCAGTTCCACCATAAGAAGGGAGGTGCCGATAAGTTCAAGGCGTTGCAACATATAAGGGAGAAATCATACAAGCTATGCGCGAATTTGGTTGATTTTGGTGGAACTGCACAGAAAGAATAGCTGGTTTATTTAGCACGAGGTGCCATGTCAATGTCGAAACTGATGGAAAACCCTGTCCATTCCACAATCATAGGCATTTGATATTTTGGAATGGGGCGCCCTTTGCTGTCAGCAGCGTCGATCAATTTTTTCTTTATTCTTTAGTTGTGAAGTAAATATTGCCTCTAACATGTGAGTCGCTAAGATGCATAATCATCGATTGTTTTGAATGTTCTCTATAAATTGCCAGGCATGTGTGTTTGATTGCAATGTACAGAAACGCTAAAAAGCTGCTCAAACTCTTTGTACTCCTTCTGTTCCTTTTTACTTCGCACATTGTGAAAGTGCATACTTTTTGTATAAGATTGGTCAAAGTAGAGATACTTTGACTGCAGAAAAACTTGTATGCAGACTAGAAAGGACCGGAGGGAGTACATGTGAAACTGCTGCAAACGAGGTGATCACCCTGGGAATAATGCTAGTACGTATTGTTTTGCATGTTCATGCAATGCCAGTGACACAGGAATTCGAACTAATCGAAATAAATTCATTCATACAATGTCGCATTTCATATAAATATGCCGGATTTCATTACATTTCATACATTCTTCAACGAAAAGGGGGTGCGCTGGAGGTATAATTAATTAACCGAAGCTACCCACCTGTGTCCCGCTGAGCCGAACAGAAGCTTTAGTGAATTAACTGCAGGTGCAGTTCCGTAACTGACATGTGGCCTGTTGGGCCCACGCGTCAGTCAGCCAACTGCATCAGCAGTTAAGTAGAAGCAGCGTTCTTCTCCAGCGCAGCTCTCTGACTCCACGTCGCCGCTAAGAAGCTAACCGGCCATCAATGGTCAACCCGCCTAGCTTGGCTTCAGTCAGAGGGTAGCAGCGGTGGCCTTACATGGACCCGAGCGGCGGCGACCTACCGTGTTCTACTCTTCCTTGTTTTCTGTGTGGCGCGGCCTCGTTGGCAGTAGGGTGGGGCCTCGGCTGAGCCGGCGATGTCCTCTGCCTCGTTGTTGGTGGGGCGGCGCCTCGGCGGAGCTGGTGGTGTCCTCTGCCTCGTCAGAGTCGGCATTGTCCTCTACCTCGTCCTCGGTCTCGCCAAACAGCACCTCGCCCGCTTCATTGCCCTCTTTGCTAGCCTCTTTGTAGGTGGCCGCAGCCTCCGCCACCTGCATGCGGTACCGCTAGCGCTCGAGGCGGCCCTTGCGGGCGGAGCGGTATGAGTCGAGCAGCGCCTCCTGCTCCGCCCTCTCCGTGGAGATCTGCTCCTCCGCCTGCAGGTGCTCCTAGAGGAGATGGTGGTTGTAGGCGGCGTCGGCCTGCGCCTGCCGAAACTGCTCTGCACGCATCTGCCTCACCCTGTCCATATATTGGGCACGGGCCTCGCCGATGGTCATGGTGCAATGCACCGGCGAGGATGGCGTGGAGGAGGGGGTTAGCGCCGGATCATCGACTACCATGTTCTTCATTGGGACGTCGTCGTCCTCCGGCTGCCTGCCGGCCAGCCGGTCAGTAGCAATGGCTGCCATCTCCTTGTGGTTCGTCGTCTGCCCGTCCCGAAGAGCGCTGGAGCGTGAGGAAGCCATGCTGGGCAGTAGTTGTGTGGATAGGAGAAAGGGAACGGATACGGATGACTGCGGCTATGGGCGGTGCAACTGTTTATATAGCAATGGTGGGCAGGCGGAGAGACGGATGTGTGGCGCCGGAGTAGCCGCCTCGGCAACCGCGTATCATTAATGTGGGCGGCAGATGGACGGACGGACGGCACTTGTGTCGTTTGAAGGCGGAGCAATCGCCTACACCGGGAAGCGGGGCAGGCGGCGCTGACTGTTTCAGGCGGAAAGCACGCGCGGGCGAGGAGATGACTTTACTTGGAGAGGATGACAATGGGGACCCACCTGGTCCATAGCCTCACGTACACAAGTGCCTCCTTATTATATATATATAACTATAATTTTTTTTTCTTCCTCCTGGTTTCCTGACATCACGGTCCCACACCATTGTCAACCTATGTAGTACTCCCTCCTTTCCGGTTTATAGGGCTTATCTCAAAATTTTAGTTTTTCCATTCTATAAGGCTCAATTTGGTTGTTCCCCATCACATGCTCAGACTTCAAGGTGCATTAAATCATTGCATGCAAGTATTAAGAGAAAACTGACCAATTAATGCATTCGTAAACATAATTTTTTGAGGAAAACAAGAGCATTAATTGGGTGCTTTTGCAAACTACAAAAAATATTCCACCACGCATCATCTACCTTGGTTGGTGAGATTTTTGAATTGAGCCTTATAAACCGGAAAGGAGGGAGTAGTCAATAAACAAGAGAACTGCACAAGAAGCGGCCGACAGCTGGGACCAAGCAGCTCAAGCAGTATTTGTGTTTTTGAGGTGTGAGCACTGCAGAGTTTTTCTATGTTTAGCCCAGATATTAATTTTTCTCCTCTGAACAACAACGAAAACATCGCTTCAGGTATTAACTGGGCGGGCTGTGGCCTGTCTAGCCCAGGCCAGATATCCAGCCCAGATATTAATTTTTTTCAAGATGAAAATGGCTAGCTCAGCTATACTTTTTTTTAGGAATACCCAGGCAAGGTCAAGTTGTTATTCTCCGCCCCGCTGGGCTGCAAATCTTTCCTAGGAGGGATGCATTAGGCTTAACAAGAAAATGGGCTTTAAGAAATAATAAATGGGATGTAATTATATAAACTGGGCAGTAACTTAAAAAATGCACCAAACATGTGATTACTTTATAAAATATTATTTTTGGATATTGAAAATTTTAATTTCATTAATTGTTGCGAGCGCAATGTTTTGTTGGATTTTTACGTAATATAAATTTATATTGAAATTGTATTTAATCTGACTAGAAATTTCGGGATAAAAATATTTCGGATCCCATCAAAATGTGGGAAATTTTAATGAATTCTGTTGTGAACAGTTGGTTGAAATTGTCTCTACTTTTAACAAACTGTAAATGGGTTGTAGTAAATTCCATTAGAATTCAAAAATGGGCTACACATTCTTACAAATCTCAAATGGGCTATAAGTTCTCTGCCACACACTTCTGGCCTTACTAAGTTGACGCGTCCCCTAAAAAATAGAGTTGACGTGTATGCAAGGCTTTGTCAACTTATAGTCAATACACGGTTCTAGCAGTAGTGGCCGTTGGATGTCCATCCAACGGATGCCGTGCTTCTTGTTCAATCTCGAATATACTAGCTTCACCCGCCCAAAAAATGATTCCTCCCCCTGACATCTGGGGCGCACCGTTTTGGAAGCTGACTTGTGGGCCTACTAAGTTGACGTACCAAGGGCTTTGTCAACTTAGTCAATATAAACGATTCTAGCTGAAGTGACCGTACGATGTCCATCCAACGGCCGTCGTGCTTCTTCAACCTCTGGTCTTCTTGCTCCAGCCGCCCAAAGCAGCGCCGGTCATGCCGCCTGCTCCTGCCTCCCGTGGCCGGCTGTGCTGCCGTGGAGGCCTCACCACCCCCGACTACTCCCACCGCTGGCCAGGCCATCCCTCCACTCACCCACACCCCCTGTTATTCTGCGGCGACGGTAGCGTAGACGAACCAGTGAACCCTCATACTCCTCTCCGCGTGTGCATCCACTGCCGCGTCTTCCCTGGCTCCGCGTCGTCCCCCTCCTAGGCCTCGCCGTTGTCCACTGCCCTAGTGCTCTCGGCGTGGCGTGGTCAACGTGGTAAAGGAACGACTTCCATCGGACATGGACTGTACGTGGAGAGGCTGACAGCTAGGTCCATGGCAGCCGCAAGGAAGTGCCTCCTTATTACGTGCAAAATAATTATTCCTCCACCTGACAGTGGGGACCCACCGGACGGGCCACCGTATTTCGTGAAAAAATGATTCGCCCCCTGACTGCTGGGACCCACGAGCTACATCTTTGCACGCAAGGAAGTGCATCCGAAAAAAAACGATTCGCCCCCCTGACTACTGGGACCCACCAGCTACATCTTCGCATGCCAGGAAGTGCGTCCGAAAAAAAGTGATTCGCCCCCCGACTGCTGGGACCCACCAGCTACACCTTCGCACGCAAGGAAGTGCGTCCGGGCAAAAACAATGATTTGCCCCCCTGACTGCTGTGACCCAGCAGCTACACCTTCGCACGCAAGGAAGTGCGTCCCGGGCAAAAAAAACAAAACGATTCGCCCCCCTGACTGCTGGGACCCACCAGCTACATCTTCGCAGGCAAGGAAGTGCCTCATAGTCGGGACCCACCTGGTCGAAGCGTACGTAGCGTTGTCATTCTGGTTGCGAACATGTACGTACACACTGGTCGATGTAGAGGCGCACACGTGTCGTAGTAGAGGCGTGCACGTGTCGTAGTAGGGGCGCGCATGTAGCATGTACACGTACGTACAGCGGCCAGGGTGCAGCAAAGAAAATACAGCCATGTATGTGTACATACGGGCAGGGTCTCTAACGCCTACTCGCGCATACGTACGGCCAGGGCCAGTGTACATGGCTGGGTCGGACCGGAGAAACAACGTCGTCGTCATTTTCATGGGGAGGCAACGGAATGCGTCGTGTTCATAGGGAGGCAACAGAATGCGTCGTGTTCATGGGGAGGCAACGGAATGCGTCATGTTCATCGGGAGGCAACGGAATGCGTCGTGTTCATCGGGAGGCAACGGAACACGTGGGAGCCAACTGGCTGGGTCGGAACGGAATGCGTGATCATGTTCATCGGGATGGCTTGGACGGAATAGGCGATGGAAACGAGGCCTGACGTACCGTAGAACGGAGGAAACGGACCTCCTACGGTCGAAATGGGGGTCCTGTTGATCGGGAGGGGTGTGGCGTACCGCAAAACGGAGGAAATGGGTCTCCTACGGTCGAAACGGGGGTCCTGTTGATCGGGAGGGGTGTGGCGTACCGCAAAACGGACGAAACGGACCTCCTACGGTCGAAACGGGAGTCCTGTTGATCGGGAGGGGTGTGGCGTACCGCAAAACGGGACTCCAAGGGATACTGTTCATCTCCACCATCGACCTCCTCTAGCCTCCACGGGCTCCTGTTCATCCAGCCTCCACCG